>NC_060122.1:190196991-190500021 GCF_021461395.2 Schistocerca americana | reverse complement strand
TTTATGGATAATTGGCTGTTACTCTATCACTGAGAGAAAAAGTAATCGCTACAACACTTTTATTGTAAATATGATACTGGCCTTTGACATTGCACTGTGCTCATTATTGCTTTACATTCGCTCTGGGGCAACTGTTAAATTGCCACGTCATCTGATCGCGCATAATTCGAAATTTGTTGTTATTCCCCCTCTGATGTGATAAGCATTGCGACACACCAGCGTATCTCAAGCCAGAGGAAACGCTATGAGGGAACATGGAACAGTTGTCTTCCCAATAGATAAAATATATGAAAAAGAGTATATCACGTGCGTTTATCTACAGCAGGTCAATTGTATCTCTATTAACAGAAAATGAGAAAGGAAGCACTATGTCAACTTATGTCAGTATACTGGCGAATATATACGTTGGTAAGCTTCCTTTAAACATCATCATACATATAAATTCAGAACTGGAACGGCAGTCGGAAAAGAGCTTTCACCTTAAAAGAACTAATCTCAACAACCCACGATTTCTTTTCAATATACTCAGTAAACGAAAATTTAAAGTGTGTTATTAACTCATAATTTATTTTATTCGTGTTAAAATCATGATGGGATTTCTAATATAATAAATGAATCGTCCAAACTTAGCGACAATTGTTTTTCGGGTGTTATTACGCTGTTTGCCCCAAGTGCTGATAGAAAATTGTGAAATGTAACGGAGGGATGTAATAGACCAAGACTGAAAGTAAGTTTGGTTAATCTATTTTAATGAGATTGAAGCTGCATATTATCGACGCAACGGAAATAAATACTTTCCTTTATTCGGTAAATTAAACAGAGTTATGAAATTTAAGTTTCCATCTCCCTGAAATCGAAACAGATATTCCATGCGATAATATTAGTGCCTCTCTATATCTCTCTCTCTGTCCCTCTCTTGTGTGTGTGTGTGTGTGTGTGTACACACACTGTGGCATCGTTTCCTGATTTCTTAAAACTTCTGGTACAGGGCAAGGTGGATAAGAAACTATCGTCGAATTTGAAACATTAAGTAAACAAATAACAATTTCGTAAGACTTTGGTATAAGTCGAAAACTTGTTTGTTCTATTTAATGTCTTGGTATAAAATAATAATATCGCATCCTAAGATCATACAGAACAATTTCCTAATATTTATTCGCTTCTCCCATGACTTTTTAATTCTTCGCCTTCGTAATAGAGGTGACAAGTGAAGAAACCAGGAGCGATAGCGATAAACACTTCGAAAACGTGTGTCTTTGACCGGAAAATATCGCATCCAAGCGATATAATTATGAATCTTCTACAGTCGGGGGGAGGTTCTTTATTACCACATGATTAAGACTTTCGGTAGTGAGTTATGAATTTTATGTATGAGAAGCATCATTGTTGTTATTGTTGTGGTCTTCAGTCCTGAGACTGGTTTGATGCAGCTCTCCATGCTACTCTATCCTGTGAAAGCCTCTTCATCTCCCAGTACCTACCGCAACCTACATCCTTCTGAATCGGCTTAGTGTATTCATCTCTTGGTCTCCCTCTACGATTTTTACCCTCCACACTGGCCTCCAATACTAAATTGGTGATCCCTTGATGCCTGAGAACATGTGCTACCAACCGGTCCCTTCCTCTAGTCAAGTTGTGCCACAAACTTCTCCCCAATCCTATTCAATACTTCCTCATTAGTTATGTGATCTACCCATGTAACCTTCAGCATTCTTCTGTCGCACCACATTTCAAAAGCTTCTATTCTCTTCTTGTCCAAACTATTTATTGTCCATGTTTCACTTCCACAAAAGGCTACACTCCATAGAAATACTTTCAGAAATGACTTCCTGACACTTAAATCTATACTCGATGTTAACAAATTTCTCATCTTCAGAAACGCTTTCCTTGCCATTGCCAGTCTACATTTTATATCCTCTCTACTTCGACCATCATCAGTTATTTTGCTCCCCAAATAACAAAACTCCTTTACTACTTTAAGTGTTTCATTTCCTAGTCTAATACTCTCAGCATCACCCGATTTAATTCGACTACATTCCATTATCCTCGTTTTGCTTTTGTTGATGTTCATCTTATATCCTCCTTTCAAGACACTATCCACTCCGTTCAACTGTTCTTCCAAGTCCTCTGCTGTCTCTGTCAGAATTACAATGTCATCGGCGAACCTCAAAGTTTTTATTTCTTCTCCATGCATTTTAATGCCTACTCCGAAATTTTCTTTTGTTTCCTTCACTGCTTGCTCAATGTACAGATTGAATAGCATCGGGGATAGGCTACAACCCTGTCCCACTCCCTTCCCAATCACTGCTTCCCTTTCATGCCCCTCGATTTTTATAACTGCCTTCTAGTTTCTGTACAAATTGTATATAGACTTCGCTCCCTGTATTTTACCCCTGCCACCTTCAGAATTTAAAATAGAGTATTCCAGTTAACATTGTCAAAAGTTTTCTCTAAGTCTACAAATGCTAGAAACGTAGGTTTGCCCTTCCTTAATCTAGTTTCTAAGATGAGTTGTAGGGTCAGTATTCCCTCACGTGTTCCAACACTTCTACGGAATCCAATCTGATCTTCCCCGAGGTCGGCTTCTACTAGCTTTTCCGTTCTTCTGTAAAGAATTCGCAGAAAGGTAAATAAATGCTAGGCAGATTAAGAAAGTTGTTTACTGGATCCTGAAAATGAAAACTTTTGTAAGAATTTTCTGAAAGAAGTCTACCATAATTCTACAGTCAATTTCTATAAGAGTATGTCCAGATTCCAATACTTGTTAAGATACGATACATTTGACTTCTGTCGAGAAGAGTTTGAAATTACTTGTGTAGATTTTCAATCTGATGAAGTTCATTGTTCGTTTGTAACATGCTGCTGGCAGACATACAGCTCAACAGCTGTTGCGAAAAATCACCCTTGCCTTATGTATAGTTTAAACGTCCTATTGGCATCAGAGCCAAATTGACGATCGTTGTGAGTGTCGAAAACGCAAATAGCGGGGTAGAGTCATATAATTTATATGAAATTGGGTATGTGTTATTGGCTATTGCTTGGGAAACAGTGTTAATCAACAAGGACTGTCATACGAAGAACGATATCCTCTGTGCCGCATCCTTAACCATGTTGAACAGATTGATCCAGTGGCTCACAGGCAACGTACCACTCATTTGAAACACAAGAAGAGAATCCAGGAAAAAACGTGCGGAGAATTGCAGTTGAAGAACACACATACCGCACTCTTTGCAGGGCATTTCTGCACCAGCAGTTACATTATTCAAATCAGTTCCAGCTTCTGCTGTCACTTCAGATTAACATTATACGTACGGATTCTATGGCTGAGCTGTGAACGTCAGCAGTTCACAGCTTCATTTGGACAGTGTATGAGACAGGGATTACATACACTGGGTTACTAAGTTACCTCTGCAACCATGCGTGGGAAGAATGATTATGGAATGAAAGTAACATGGTCGGGTTACTAATTATAACATCTGCGAGGGATTTATGGGCGTAATATGCACACAACAATTTAACTTTGTTGGAAAAATTAGCGAGTTCTATATATTATTCTTACATGGCAAATTATCTCTGTCGCTGGAAAACACATCCTTGCAGAAAGACAAGGCAGTATCTACTACACACCATTAATGGGCCATGATTAGTCAAAGAGGCCCATTAGAATGTATGTCCCTTGCGCATTATATTTTTATTTTCTCGCTGTGAAGGCATAAAAGAGCATTGGAGTATCCTACATCAACAGGCGACTTGCTTATGTTAATACGAGTTTGACCAAATCCGAGAATAGCCTGCTACCTTAGAATCAATTCATGATTCGTTAAGAAGCTCCTCATCTGGTAGTGTCAAGTAACGGCTGGCTATTTTACAAAGGAATTACCCACAAGTTAATTAGTATTTTTTCCCAGATGTATCCGTCGGTCCGACGTGTTTCGAGGCTAGTTTATTAAAAAGCATATAGTCTATTCATCGAAAGTTTGGACGAAACAGAAACAATTTCACGTGACATACAACCACTTGATGCAATGAAAGCAGGGGCGTCGAAAAACGTTCACGCACTCTTTTCAGTTGGCCACTGGGCTGACGTCACATCGAAGCTTGTATCGCTTATAATAAGAAACCCTATACCATGAACCTTGGCCATAATGTAATGGAAGAAAGTGTAAGAAACCGACAGGAGAGACAGTAGAGTCAAACACAAGCGTTTTTAATAACGATACCAGTTACATCAATGTTAAAGGATCGATAAGGCCGCGCGGAGTGGCCAGGTCGCGGATAGCGCGGCCCCTCCCGCCGCAGGTTCGAGTCCTCCCTGGGCAAGGGTTTGTGTGTTGTTTTTAACATAAGTTAGTTTAAGTAGTGTGTAAGTCTAGGGACCGATGAACTCACGAGTTTGGTCCCTTAGGAATTCATACACATTTGAACATTTTGATCGATAAAACTAAAATCATTCTATAAAACTTGATCCGTTTTGATTCAGGTTGATAAAAAAACACTCTTTCCTCGTCGCTATAATGCAGTCCAGTGTTCATATTTGAGTTACAAATTCTTCCACTTCGTGCAGGATGCATTTGTTCTACTCTTCTGCATTCACAGTTCTTACTGCTCGTTCTAATGGTTTTTAACTTTCGACTTTCTGTATGCTATATGCCTTTGCTGCTACAGAGCCTTTGTACTATCTCTGACGAAATCGACGGGTTTTAATTCGTAATAGTATGGAGGAATTGGAAGAAGTTTTCCTTGCATTCTTAGCTATTTCATTTGCTGTGAAATCGTTGTGACCTACCTCCATTTAATTAAAATTTTCTAGTAGTTATTTCTTCAACATATTGTATTCAAAAGCAATATTTTTGTATATTTTAGCCATTCGGACATATTTTGCGTATTAGAATTCCCATTGGGAACTTTTGCATTTCGACGGGAAGAGTTCGGCACGTTATCAAGAACAGGAACTGCGTTTTACTGAACCCGAGGAACAACATCTTGAAACAACTTCTAGAATGTATTGGGTCACATCGCTTTATGATCATCTTCAACTTTTTGGATTCGAAAAAGCAGTAACAGCCTTCGACTAAACATGGTTTGCACCCAATGTGTGTGATAATCCGGCGTTTCCCATTATCCGGTGGACCAATGTTCCCGATGGAAGACCCGGGCGAAAACGTTTGTTTAGTGGATTGTATGGCGTTATCTATTGAGACGCTACTGCAGATGTGTCCTGCATTTAACCCTGGCTCGTCGAAATAGTGCCTTGGCCTTCCTTTGCTATTCCAGAATTTAATGGTTCGTAGATCACACGACCGACCTCCACAAATTGTCATCCCTGTCTGTTAACATACTGCCGTGTGAACACCGAACGTATTTACAACTCATTTCTTTTAACAGATTATAAAATGTAGTCCTCCTAAAATTTCCCCAATGTTGATCTTCGTTCAAGGTAGCAAGCACTTTTGTCAGTTGGTGGTTATTCATTACGAAAAAAAGAAGTTCATGTAATTTATTTCCATTCTGTACACACTAAGGACCATGTGCCTCTCTGCTGAACTTACTGATTTTTTCTTTGGATCGCTTCTTGTGTGGATTCGTAACTGACACATCACCTCGCTGGCTGTGTTCATGGAGGATGACATTGTGGGTTTACTCGTTCATGATACTTACGGGACAAAAAATAGATTTTGTGTGAGCACAGAAACAATGAATGCTGAATGTGATGACAAACATTTATATTTACGCTAATTATAAAAATTGGTCTTTCAAACGTGATGAACCTTATCAGATTCGAAGACCAGACTATAATGATTCATATTCACAGCGGTTGCGGCCACATTGTATGAGAGCTCCCTGTACAGTTCACATGTCGATGGCAGCGCCATGGTCACGCGCCTTGATATGTTAACAGGCCGTCTCTGGTTTCGGAGAATGGCGTATAGGAATCTTAATATGGTATATTTAATGCTGCAGGTGTTGTACATACTCAACCCCTCACTCGAGTACAATACGTATAAGGTTCGTACAACTATATGGAACTGTGAGGAAGGTACTTCTTTGGGATGTTAACTAGAGCGTCGCATTGCCTTGAATATGGGTTATTTCGTCAAAACATTGACCCTTCATGTGAATTTCTGCACTTTGTTATAATTTCGTATTGATGACACCAAGTCCGTCACGCGTGACGTTTTTTTCTGTTAAGAGTTGTCCGTGTTTTGTATTTCGATAAAGCCTCGGCAGTCGTCCGGGAGGCATTCTTTTTGTTCGGCAGTCAACATTCGACGGACAAACACTACAAACACTTTACTCTATTTCAAATCATTCTGCTGAGTGGCTTGAACACTTTAGTGACAATGTTCCACAGCAGCTGGTAGCACAATCGCTACTGTCGCACGTCCACTATTTGACAGTGCCTGCTCACAACTCACTTGTCGACTGCTCACCTACTGTGTGCCGTTGTTAGTTCAAGGTGCCGCCGTAGTTACCACGCTGGCGTAGCTTATACGCCGGGAACAAACGCAGTCTCGGAACGTTTGCGACGGGCGGTGAATGTTCTTCAGACTTATTTCTTCATTTTGCCTTTTTTTCTTCTTCTTTTACAACCATTCATGTATCATTGTGTTCTCTCATTGTCAATATTTAATGCCAGTAACTCTCTTAGTTCGTACAATACCGATTTTTATCTGCGCCAGTCTATGTACGATAGCTACTTTGCTTTGTAGTAGCATAGGACTAGAACAGCATTCCATATTCAACTTCGTTCCCGTTCAAGTCTACTATGACGTAAGATTTGTTTTTAAATGACACACTGTTTAAAATTATCTGGTTGTAGGCAAGGACTTGAAGATGGCGCATCGCCGAAATCAGCTGATATCGTGAAGTAAATGACTGAGATTATAATACAACCAAGATGGAGAAAGGATTTCTCTTTTAATAAATTTGTGGCTGTCGCTCCCGATATGAGAAAACTTACGGGGTAGATGTTTCTCCACAGAATGGGGAATGAGAAACTACTCGTTGTGATCTAATATCTGTTACGTTTCTTGTGGAGCACTAACGCAATTTTTTCATAATGCGGGGGCCACAGTCATAATATATTTCTTTAAAGCCAGTTCCGCCATTAGACTGGTGTTTATTTACAGTGTTACATTTTCACTTACACAATCATGATTTCGGCTTCAAAGTGCCATTATCAAGTGTTTTAAGTGTTATAAATTGCCTAAGATGGCATACTGTCGTGTATTTTAATACGTCAGTACGGATCTTAGGCAATTTATAGCACTTGAGACACTTGTTAATGGCACTTTGAAGCCGAAATCATGATTGTGTAAGTGTAAATGTAACACTGTAAATAAACACCAGTCTAATGGCGGTATTAACTTAGTCGTGCTGAAACAAACCTTGAGATACCTAACCTCAAAATACAGAGAGTCTTCGACCTAAATCGCTGTAACCGTATGTAACACCCTGTTTAAAGTCAACTCTAATCTAGTTCGGGGAAGTAAGATCTATTGAGATATAATTTTCAACTCATCGGTTTGAGTTGTGCAGGATCGTCATATTTCGTAGAAGTAGAGGGTGCTTCCATGCGATGTGGTCGACCTCCAATATGTTGCTTATGATACGGGGGACAATCGAAGTGGATAGACAAAAGTTAGTTCATGCAAAGGCTAGAAAAAGAAACCACTGGTTACTGGAGACAGAGGATATCTTTTATTTGTTTCCGCTACTGTACGTGAAATGAAAGCCTTTAATTAATTACACGCACACAAATCAATTAAAGCAGGGTGACAAATAGAATTAAAGCAGTGTTATCAGTTCTGCCACATCCATTTGTCTTTCTTTACAATTAAAATGGGACAAAATATAGGATTGAAACTGAAAACGAAGATGTCGCAATCCCTTTCATTGTTGCATTGCAAGTCAGTCCGTCCTGAATTCCACCAGCACTGAGAGTCGGTTGGGCTGAAACATTTTTTTAGTAATTCGTCAGTTTCAGATTTCATAAGAACGCAATTTTCGGTCTTCAAGATCTAACGAGAAACTCGACACGCCATATCTCAAGAGCGAACTCACCACCAGGGGTCAGAACTTGACCCAGATCGACCAACGTCACGTAGGTAACAGGACGGCACAGAGCTCTAAATTGCTGAGGGTGGAAAAAAGGAAAGCCTAAGCGATTTTGTTCTTAAGAGAGATTTGAATAGCTAATGTTGTCCGTGGAACGTTTCTACCTTCATGTCTCTACATCTATATCAACTTGATTACTCTGCTATTCACAATAAATTCCGTGGCAGTGAGATCAATTCGCCAAAAATAATTGATTTTTAAAACACAACAAGTAAAGACATATAATCAGCAGACATTATATTTAAATTGAAGGTGGGGAGGGGAGGGAGAGGGAGGGATCACTGGCGTCAGCTGCGTTAGGACATTAGGCGGAATCGGCGGCGACGAGCGTAAGTGTGTATCGGGTCTCGGTTCGAACCTGGGACCTGCTGCTTTCGAGGCAGGTGCGGTAACGACTGCACCATCCAAGTCACAGTGTTACCGGAACTGCACGGACTACCTCGGCACGCCTCACGGCCCATGCACTGTCCCACTGAGCGCCACCAATCCGTAACCCCTGTCCAGGCAGATAATTAGCCGACAATTTAAGCATTTCATCAGAAACACATCCACTGATCATTTCCATAAAATAAAATTCTGGTATGAATCAAAATAAAATGTCCTCTCAGACAACGTAATACAAATCGTTATCACACAGCCAGTACTTAGCTGCCTCTGCACCACTGGCTGGGCTATAGTACTTCAAACACACACACACACACACACACACACACAGCATCTAGTGCTATTGGTTAACGCACAATACTTGTCGGACTCCACAAGCTACAGCTAAGGAACATCATAATATCAGAGTCAGTTACATATCATAATACAGATACTACATTGTACCCTGTTGCTAGAAATGGCTGCCGCGAGTTAGTAGATCCACTAGCGGTCGCTCTCTACGCTAAACCCTAGCTGAAGTTTAACCTTGGTCATACATTCCATGTTTATTAACTTTAACGTCTGTGGTTTCACTTAAAGCTAAGGCAGTAGCCATTTGTGAAACACTATTACAACTATCGGGTGATAGCGCATTTGTAACGATAGTTTTGATTTCCCGTATACACCCGTGTTTATCCCTTTATATTTAGACAGGCTTTAGCCTGATCAACAGTAACAGCAACACAAAAGTGTACTGTGGTGGTCTATACCCACTAAGCTAGCGGATTGTATCGCGATGGCTATCGAATGTGGTTCCCTAGAACAAATTTTGAACACTTGACATTGCTGAGATGTGGTGCCATAAGCACAATGACAGTACTCAAATGAGGCACTGATCAGAGCAACCGAACACCTTGACACTGTTATGCAGCGGTACCACCACTAGGCTCTCCCAACAAGCTTAAGAAATGCTCATATAACACAAGCAACCAAAACTCAATCTTCACTCGACGCAGTTGTCGTAAACCACACATTTTTGACTGTCCAGTCACCGACACACACGACCAAGACATACCACACAGGTGCAGCCGAACATAATTAAGACAACCACATTCAGTTACGGTTGCCAAAAAGCGTTATAAACAAGCAAGATTGACTGATCGTTTTCTTACAATTACGCGCAAAAATCATTGGCTGCCAATAAACCTACTAAGTGAATCACGTAGCACTCATGTAAGGAATTAGTACAAGGTTTCACCACCTGAAAATTTACCAGTATACAACAGACAGTACACAGCTCCAGACAAGTAGTTGTTGCTAACTGATCCTGTCGTATCGTCCAGAGATCGCGGTGCCACATCAAAGTCAGCGACGCGAATAGACGCCACAGACATTATCGAGGGCTCGCTGCAATCCGCATCGCCATATGGGTTACGTTACTGAAGACCATGCCTTCCCTCTCAGCATAGCGGCGCCCTCATGCTGAGATCAATACACCCTGAGGTGTCAAAAGTAATGGGATAGTGATGTGCACATATACAGATGTTTTGAAGACCTCAGCTTCAACAGTCGACAACATTGAGTAGTGTTCGCGAAGTTCAGATGGACATAAGTGATACTTTGCTACTCCATGACAAATGTAAATTATTCAGTAGTCCTGGGCAAGGTAGTAATTCTAAGTTAAGTAAACCATTTGTTTGGCTATGTAATAAAGTGAACTAATATCTGATCTGTAACAGATAACAATGAACCTCCCCCCAGAGCACTCAACGAACCCACATTTATTGCCAGATGATTGTTGTTTCGTCTGGTCCACTTGGTCTGCATCAAGTGGAAAGACAACGTTAATGTCCCGAATCACCAACCAGTCGACGTTGCAGACACCTCTCAAAACAAGCCGAAACCAATCTCCCAAAACGTGATAAAATAATTTACCAGAAACACGTAAGCTCACCGCAAAATCACATAGAAATCGGCTTGTCACTGCCTGCAGCAATGAACAAACACCAAACCTCCGCTGGTACAATATGACCGCCGCTAGCTGATGTTTTCGGAGTTGGGAATGAATAAACAAACCATGGGACAGCTAAGAGAGACAACTCAGAAACAATTCCACTTGCTTAAGAATACTCCACTCTCGTAAACACGACGGCCTGATGCCTCTCTGTTACATCGACCTCTTCTTCTTGTCTCAGTGATTCAAGGAGGAAAGCACCCTTCACCACAGCTGATAGAGGAGGCCCATACTGCTAGCGAGTTCCGCTTCTGTGCGCGTCACAAGAAAATGGACCAGAGTTCCGGCCGCCGCAAGCTTCAGAGCGCTGAAACAGTCGCCAGGCAGCGCCGACTCGAGAGAGAGTCGCGTGCAGTACGAGGCGGGACTTCAAAATCTTCATAAGCCAGAGCCACTTGGTTCAAATGAAACGCCCTAGCAGTCTCCTGATGATCGCTTAACTGCCTTAATTCTTGCAAGCTGGTCCCTCGACATTGCACAACCCGTTTGTCGACTGTACAGCGGTACGACCACCGTTCGGTAACAAACGTGGTAACCGAAACCAAGACACAACTTCAGCATTACGATGGAGAGACTACCTCGTGCTGAGGAGTCTACACACTATGTCTTTTCCAGGAGCATGGAGATAGCACCCGGTATGTCGGCGAAGGTGATCGATCAGTGCGAGTGAAGAACTATCGTCGGTAAATCACCGTCCGCTGTTGTAGCCACCAGCGCCAGTCAGCATCATTCAAGGCAACCGCCTGCCATACGGGTCCTCCACCTTGCTCCGATTAGACCGTGGGTGGATCTAGAACCATACTAGGCAGCTCCCGGTTACCGACTACCGTCACATGACACCTGCAGCTAGAGGTCAGGAGGCACCAGAGTTCGCTGTAGGATACAAAACGGCCGCGACGCACGGCTGCGTCACCAGCACAGACTGAGCGTCAGATGTCGTTGCTTTCCTGTCCAGAAAGAACGCTCCGTTTAGAGTCACGCTGTGTTGTTCACAGCGCCAAGGAGCGCGGATTCGACACCACTTCACGCCCGCTCGATGTGGAGCTGGACGTGGACCTGAAGTATCGCTGTAGCATGACCAGTGTTAAGTAATTTATTTGGTTTTAATTTGAGCGTTGTTCAATTTGACCTGCATCTTGCCAGAGAAGCCACACGCTCTTCGCAATGAGGCCGGAAGGGCTACCCTGACAAAGCGAAAGCCACACTCCGACAGTGCCGACATTACCAAATGCTACCGACTCAGTTACAATACCAAGAATTTGGAACGCAAACTTCCGTAATCTCTTCTACTATCTGTTTAGTGCACTGACGCTGTTATCTCAAAGCATTTTTGTGGTACAGTCTGTACAGCTGACCCTCACGGTGTATCTCGGTGTATTCTGTTCAGTGAACGCTTGTGAATATAGTCACAACGTCTCTTCGTACATAACATGCGGTTTAACAGTAACCCAGATTCGGTAGTTCTGTGAGGTCAGTGCACCATGTAGTTGAAACGTGGATCGACACTCCTCAGAATATTGCCCTATCGCATGTCATCAACTTCAGTCTGGGCCACAAACCGAATAGCAAATTCAGAACGTTGTTGTGGATCACAAAGCTTCGTCGTGCACAGTCTGGATCTTGTACGGGTACCAGTGTAATACAGACCGCCAAACTTTCCGTGCTGTTGACCGTGGGATGGACAACTCTCGTGACACTGCACGACCCGTAGGACTACCCATGGCACGTGTTGCGTGGTCGGTTACTGGGTCAGGATCCTCGCCAATAACTTTCAACGGAACAGGACGGCTTCCTCTCCCAGGTGCCACATCAAACTCACCTGTTTTTTCGAATCTGATTAGTATCTTCTTTAAACAGTTTAATGACATCGGTCCTTCCCTCAGACCTTTCTGTCGGTTATGCTCTCCCAAAGCAGCACTGTAATTGCTGTCATTCACGTGAAACCGTTCCACTAACAGCATGCGGTGTCTATTCTCGATAGCTATACTGTTCACTCATGTTATGGCCTGTCAAATGACAGCATTGATGTGTTATATTCATGTAAGCAGTGTACAGTACCAGATCTGCGCTTGGTGGCCAAATTTGAGCTAATTTTTTTCCAGCATAATTCTTTTCCACTGTAACGAATTAGCATACCTACCAAGTTTCGTTGTCATACTTTAATTACAGTCTACGTCGGACCTTCGTGAGTAGCTGCACTTCATGTATAACCACTCGGTAAATATTGGCCTCTGAACATGTTTTGAGGGCGAGCGCTTGGCGTTTATGGTTGGTAAACTCTGGGCTGAAATTTAAACTATTTTTCGTTACTGGTGTTTCTTTTAAATTACATTTGATTAGTGGTCTAATGTGTTTCTCGGCGTATTCAAATTATTCCTTCATATTGTTCCTTAATGGCACTTTTACAATATTTTGGTTTTGGGGGTGCTACAGTACAGTAGTTGTATGATTCAGAGAAAGGTGCTCAGGTTACCAATGTGTACTTGATGTAAATTTAGTGTAGTGAAAAAAAATTGTTAAGTATTCTTTTGAGTCTGGGTTCAGTAATTAACCACTCCCAGATTCCCACATTCTTAAACATTTCAGTGCCTATCTAGTTTCTCATGTTCTTCTAGCTCTCTCTCTCTCTCTCTCTCTCCAGTGTCATCCCTTTACATCAATTGCTGCAACGACCAACAGTGAAAATGTACCATACCTACATTTCACATTTATTATACTTTTTCAATTACTCAGTTGTTGCTGTTCCTAAAGAATATTTTCCATTCTATATACAAGGCAATTTGTAAAACCATGTGATAAGAGAATATAACTGCAAAATACATAGAATTCCTAATTACACGTACGAGGAGGCATTATGGCTTCATCTTCCCAGGATACGGTTAAATTTGAAAGGACAGTAAGTATTAGCCTTTTCTGCTGACTTACGTGGTCATTACGACAGGGCTTTTCTGTTTCATCTATGACGCAGCTAGGCTGTCGACCGGCTGGTATCTCGAAATGAGAACGCTTATTCTCTGCATCTCTAAGGAGTTTTTATAGTTCACTATAACGGGATCCGCTCCCACTAGATGTTTCTCCTAGCATTCCCAGTTTTGGAACAGAGTAGCATTTGATTTCAATGTATGTAGATGTTGGAGGTGACGCTACATAAATTTTTAAAGAATACCTAGTACTGCAGCAATGTATATAAAACCACTTTATAGTATTGGTAAAGGTCCTGCTAATTCAACTGCTCTTAAATGCTGTCTTTTCTTAGATAACAAGCTACAAATCTCATCTGTTTGTCTGACTGTATAGGGTCTTACTGATTTGACAAATCCGCAGAGTATTTGGAACTTTCCGACGACGTTGTGTCATGTTATTCAACGAACAAGTCTCTTGTAATTGTTGTACATCTATTAACATTACAGAATACCCATAGTTCATGTGGGCATGACAAAAAAGAAATTACATATATATCTTTCAGAAATTACATATATATCTTTCCTTAATTAACTGTGTATTCGTTGCACATCTTTATTACATGTGTATGCTTGTACCAGGTTTTATTCTTAATTATTCTCCACATTTGATCACTGTGTTTCTCTTTCTTTACTGTCTAGTATCTTAATACCTTCCACAATGCAGTAGTTAAAATGTATTTCCATAAATTATCATTCATGGAATCAGTTTTCGTCAGAGTATGGAATTCAAGAGTATGGAGTAAGACCAATTTCTATGTACTCCATTTTGATATGGTCGTTCTCTATGCATAAAATAACCGAGGACGTGCCGAAACCCAATGCCTCCTACGTTTTTCTCGAAATCGCATTGAGGTCTGAAATGCCATGCATATTACTAGGTCGACTTCCCCGCTTCGCTGCCACAAACCCTCTGCCGCAATAGCGCTCTCAATTGTAGAGCGTAACATGACGGTGAGAAACTTAACTACGTCAGTGCATGAGAAACAGAGAGCTGTAATTAAATTTCTAACCGTAGAAAACATGCCTCCAATGGAAACCTATAGAGGGATGAAAGCTGTGTATGGTGATGATCGTATCGGCATCAGTAGTGTACGATTCTTGGTTGTTCGTGCTCGTAATGGAGGAAATGGTAGTGTCAACCTCACCGTGTGACGAAGCTCACCGACGCTGATAAGGTTCCAGACCATGCCATTGGCATGAAAAATCATACCCATAGTGTTTCGAGATGTTCTAGGTTTGGTGCATTTGTAATTCATGACATCGACCATCCTCCATACTGTCTTGACTTGGCTATGTACGGTTTTCATGTGTTGCCAAAACTTAAAGAACACCACCGAGGACATCACGTTTGTAGGGTAGAAGATGTGCCAGCAGAGGTGACGTGGCTCCGTGAACAAAATCAAACATTCTGCTGTGACGGTGTCAACGAACTGGTCTCTCTTTGGGATAAATGTGTTCGTTGCCAGGGTGATTGTGTGGACAAATAAATATGTAGACATGAAGAATAAAGATTTAGAATTTGAGTTTGTTTTATTGAGACTGTTTTAAGAGTTTTCGCATAAAAAGTTCCGAGCCATTTCTTTTTAGCATGCCCTCGTACGTGCAACATCCCGTAGTCGCCAGGGGCCAACAGAAATAATCACATACATGTTTCCTCTAGCAAACTCTCGCACATACTCAGATAGCTAGTTTCGGAAACGACTATTCCTCCCATGAGACCTTAGCGATATAACTAGTTTAGCCGGAATTCGAGTGCAACCAGACACTGCACGGAAATTCGTTCTGCAGAGGAATAAGGTCACCTTAAAACTGGGAGGAGGGTGAATTTTGGTACGACAAAACGTGAAATTTCACGCTGCAGTGTATTGCCAAGACCGAGAAGAGATTCGTTGAATCTTCCAAATGTACTTTGAAACGTTAATTATCACAAGATCGATTTGTACTACGCAGACAGTGCCCCAAACGCCATGGTGAAGTATTTGTGTCTTGTTTCGAAGCTTAAGAGTCGTAACAGGTGGATATTATGCCGGAACTTGCGTGCTACGAAAACTTTCTTGTACAAAAGTATGAATTTAATCACACCAAACAAGAGATTAGTCACTTCCTACGACTTCAGTTTAGTGCCCTGTATTACCATGTTTAGCCTTCATATTGATCTCAGGTCGTCGACGAAGAGAGCCCACAGATTTCTGTTGGTACATCACGTCCTCCTGGAGCCAATGTTTGTTAGACCCGCAGAGCAAATAAGTTGCAGAGATGGTGATTGCCACGATTCAACCGCTACTGCAGTAGTCCCAAGAATTTTCCAAGGGATTAAAGTGGGGTACAATTTTGGAATATTCGAGATGTTATAAAGTGCCACAATGATTAGTTAGCAGACCAGGAACACACGTGAGCATCGCTGTGGACACGGCTCTATCATAGAGTACCTGATGTTCAGAGCATACTCTAGTGTTCATCATCGAAAATGGTAAAATATATATCCTGATCCATGATCACATACTACGAATGAGTTGGCACAAATCATGCAGCGAAAGACACCTCCAAAACATAACAGAACCACCTCCGGCCAGAACTACGACCATCTAAAACTAAACTCTGCCCGAACAGTCCATGAAAGCCCAACGGTATCGACCAGCCGCCGTGTCATCCTTAGCCCACAGGCGTCACGGGAAGCGGATATGGAGGGCGATATGGTCACCACACCGCTCTTCCAGCGATATGTCAATCTACGAGAACGGAGCCTCTACTTCTCAATCACGTAGCTCCTCAGTTTGCTCAGGGCTGAGTGCGCGCCGCTTTCCAACAGCGCTCGACAGAGCAACTACACTCTTCACACATTGCGAACTAACTGCGTCATTCTGCAGTCGCTGCAGTCGACGCATTGCATAATTTGAAAGGTAAAATTCTGTTTCTCCGGACCACTGAAAACGCCCGTGGGTATCTACCACAGTATGACACGTGTAGTCAGCACACTGCCGGTTCTGTTTATTATGCACTGCGATGGCGGCGCTCCAAGCGGACATCATGTCACACTCCTGAATACGATAACTGATGAGGGCGAATGGCACTGTTTATATCGATGTGTAATATAGTTTCAACAAGAGAGTTTTACAATAATGAAATAAAAGTCGACACTGACTAAAATATGACACCACCTTTATCATTCTTTCGTTTCCTAAGCACACTGGGATGTATGAACGCTACGTTACACGGGAGCTGTTTTACGATTCTCTTGTATCGTACGGATATGTAGTGAAGAATGTCGTATTCTTTCAAGATGAAGGAAATGGCTAGAAAGCTGACCTTCTGCAGAAAGACGTCGTATATCTACTCAGTAACGTGAAGTTTTGTCACATGTCCATTCAACTATGTGAATCTAGAAGTAGGAAACAGGCGTGGAATACAATACCTACGTTATTTAACATGTCAAATAAGTCATCACATCTGTAGTTGAACGGAAAACCACACTGAAGTAATAGTAAAACATCGAAAGCAATAAAACTTTTCCGAACACAGGCGAAGCCAATCCCACAATTATGGCTGCATCTGAGCCACGAAAGGCCAACAATCTTAAGCACTCTCACTTTTGAAGAAAAAATAATTAGTTTTGATAAAATGTTTTTGTATTAGAAGGTAGAGTGAAATCTACGAATGTGCTAATCATTATACTCCATAAGAAGTTGTTACATGCCAAGCAAAGAGCCTAGCATCATGAAAACAAGACAAGAACAGAAATATATGCTTCTCACGCATAAAATGTGTGTTTATATTCTCTTGCTTTCAGTTGTTTTTAGTTTCATACCCTTCGATTCATGCGGGAGATGGGTGGGCTCTCAGAGGTACAATACTCGGCTCTTCAGCCAGATTCAAACCGTCGGTGGGGTAGCTTGCGTCCCTCAGCGATACAGATAGCCATACCACAGGTGTAGCCACAACGGAGGGATTTCTGTTGCGAAGTCAGACAAACACATGGTTCCTGAACAGGAGCAGCAGCCTTTTCGGTAGTTTAATCCGAGTACTTCGTACTTGGTCGTCCACTCTCATTATTCTATGTTCCCTCTTGTATGTACTGTACATTATCCGTCTCTCCGTCTATCTTATCCTTATTTTTCACTGTCAGGTCGACAGTTCCTATGAACGTATCTTGTTTTTCCTTTAGTTTTGGTTCCATATCAATCGCAACATCAAGTTATTTTTCTGTTCTTCGCTTTTCATAAAGTCAAATTGATCATCAGCTAACACATCCTCAATTTTCTATTAAATTGTTCTATATATTATTCTTGTCAACTGGATACATGAGTGTCAAGCTGATTATGAGGTAACCCTCGAACTTGTCTGCTCTTGCAGTCTTCAGAATTGTGTGGACGATGTTTTTCCGAATGTCAGATGGTATATCGCCAGACTCATATAGTCTGCACACCGCCGTGAATAATATTTCACTGCCACTTCCCCCAGCGATTTTCAAATTATGAGGGAATGTTACCCATCGCTTCTATCTTGTCTGATCTTAAGTCCTGCAAAGCTCTCTTAAAACTGATTCTAATACTGGCCGCCATATCTCTTCTAAATCGACTCCTGTTTCTTCTTTCAACACATGAGACCAATCTTCCACCTCACAGAGCCTTTCTGTGTACTCTTTCCACCTAGCCGGCCGGAATGGCCGAGCGGTTCTAGGCGCTTCAGTCTGGAGCCGCACGACCGCTACGGTCGCAGGTTCGAATCCTGCCTTGGGCGTGGATGTGTGTGATGTCCTTAGGTTACTGAGGTTTAACTAGTTCTGAGTTCTAGGGGACTGATAACCTCAGACGTTAAGTCCCATAGTGCCATTTTTCCACCTATCCGCCCTCCCCTCT
Organism: Schistocerca americana; assembly: GCF_021461395.2. NCBI lineage: Eukaryota > Metazoa > Arthropoda > Insecta > Orthoptera > Acrididae > Schistocerca > Schistocerca americana. Next base: position 190,481,707 of record NC_060122.1, on the reverse strand, counting down.
GCATTTAACAGTGGAATTCCCGTTGCATTATTGCTACCACCCTTGCTTTTAATTTCACAGAATGTTATTCTCACTTTCCTATTTACTGAGTCAGTCCTTCCGATAATAATTTATGGTTCTATTTCTTGACATTTTTCATGCATCCATTTCTTCTTAGCTTTCCTGAACTTCCTAATTATTTCATTCCTCGTCGTCTGTATTTTTGTATTCCTGAATATCGCGGAACATTTTTGTACTTCCTTCTTTTATCGATCAGCTGAAGTATTTCTTCTGTTACGCATGGTTTCCTTGCAGTTACCTTCTTTGTACCTATGCTTTTCTTTCCAACTTCCGTGATTGCCCATTTTATAGATGTCCATTCCTCTTCAACTGTAATGCCTATTGAGGTATTCCTCACTGCTATAGCTATAGCCTTCGAGAACTTCAAGCGTATCTCGTAATTCCGTAGCACTTCTGTATCCCTCTTTTTTCGTATTGTTTCTTCCTGAGTAATCTCTTTAAACTCCAGCCTATTCTTCATCAGAACTATTGTGAACTGAATCTGCATCTGCTCCTGTGTACGCCTTAGAATCCAGTATCTGATTTCGTATTTTCTCTCTGTCCATTATGTAATATAACTGAAATCTTCCTGTATCTCCCAGCTTTTTCTAAGTTTATCTCCTCTTCTTGTGATTCTTGAACAGAGTATTCGCTACTAGTAGCTGAAATTTGTTACAGAACTCAATTTCCCTGTCTCCTCCCTCATTCCTTGTCCCAAGCCCACATTCTCCTATAACCTTTCCTTCTTCTCCTACAACTGTATTCCTCTCCCCCTGGACTATTAGTTTTTCGTCCCCCTTACAATATCCTCATATACTTTCTCTGTGTCTTGAACTTCAGCTTGCGACGTCGGCATGTTTACCAGGACTATCGTTATCAATGTTATTTTGCTGTCGATTCTGATAAAAACATTGTTATCACTGGACTGTTGACAGTAATACACACTCTGCCCTGCCTTGCTGTTTATAACGAATCCTACTCCCTTTGTACAATTTTCTGCTGCTGTTGATGTTAGCCTATACATAACTGAACATAAATCCTTGTCTTCTTTGTATTTCACTTCATCGACAGGTACTGCATCTGAATTGAGCCTATACATTTCCCTTTTGAGATTTTCTAGCTTCCCTATTACGTTCAACTTCTGACATTACACGCCCCGACTCGTAGAACGTTATTGTTTCGTTGGTTATTCATTTTTCTTTTTTTTTTCATGGTCACGTTACCACTGGCAGTCCCCTCCAGGAAATTCGAATGGGGGCTATTCCGGAATCTTTTGTAAATGGAGAGTTATCATGACACTTTTTCAATTACATGCCATATGTCTTTGGATACACGTTATGTATCTTTAATGCAGTGGTTTACATTGCCTTCTGCATCCTAATGCCGTTGGTCATTGCTGTATTTCTGCCTATAGGGGCAATTTAGTCAAAGGAATTACTAACGTAATTTAAATGTTTATTGGCTGACAATGGAGAAGAGCGAAATATAAACTCCAATAGCAATGACATTTTAGGCCTTTTAAAAGTGGAAGAACTGCAAAAGTTGATCCAAGTAAGAAAAAAGAAAACATAAATTCACCATGCACTGATAGTACAAACAGAAAGTCATGAATATTTACAGTCTAGGTGAACATGTGCCAGATGAAAGAAATAAAGCTTTCGTATGTCCTGTTTAGAAGAAAGGCGAGAAGTCACAATAAACTACTTTAGCGAGGAATATGTCTCCCAAATGCCTGTTAGAAACTGTTTGCTAAAACTATAAGTAAGAGATTACTACCAGTAGTGGATGCACCTATGTTAGAGGTACAATATGATTTCAGGAAAGGCAAATCGTGTTCTGATTGTCTTTTCACCTCGTCACAAGCAAATGACAAAAAAGGAGAATTCACTCTAACAGTTTACTATGTTCTCATAGATTACAAGAAGACATTTGACAGTGTAAGGCCGAAAATTCTACAGGAATCATTAAAGGCAATGGGAGTTACAGCACATCTGATTACGGAAATTGGGGCATTATACGAAAGTAATATAATGAAGATCCGTAATGTGAGGAATGAGACAGAAAAAATCGACAGTAAATAAGACGCTGCCCGCTGCCTCCCATGCTTTTCAATGTTTATATCGACGATATGATTCATAAATGATTCGCTGGGTTAAAAAAGACATTAAGAAATGACGATTTTAGTTTCATGACACTGTTTCTTTTCCCAGGATCAGTTCTTACTAGGAAAATCTGAAGAAGTATTTCATGCTGTACTAGAACCGTTGTGTCAAATTACCGCTAAATGTTGATGAGAATTTCGATAGTTGGCAGATAAAGAACTGGAAATCATAAGAGCCAAAAATTTTAGAGGTGACCTAGAAATTTACCGGGTGAGAAAGATTAAATACCCAGGGTTCAGATATACCGTATAACTCGCAAATTAGAAAATATATAGCAAACATTGGCCCGATTCAGACATTTCAGTTGAACCATTCAACATACCATGAAATACACAATAAGGAAAGAAATACTAATAAAATAGTGCAAAGTGATAAACTTCCCTTTGATACTCTGTGTTGTTGAATACTGGAGTATAACATGAGATGCACTGCGATAAATCGAATTATCAGTGATGAAGCTCCTCAACTTCCTTGCAGGATACAGACCAATGGACCATAATATAAACAGAGCTGTTAGACAAGAGCCAAACAGGGAAACTACTACAGCTTCAATTGAAATATACAGACTCAACTGGAAAGATCATGGTTAACGTATGACAACTGATACCATAAATAAAGCTGCAACATGGTATAACCCAACACTATAGACAAACTCTGGATGTCTTTTAAAGAAATTGCGTGAGAAATTCTGGGTGAAAGAGGACTAAAGGCGTAAACTTTGAAGGCGATGACGTAGATGATGTTGAGGGATTTCGAGGAGGAGATGCAACACTTACGAAGCTCCTTTTCCTATGTGTGAATCACGTTCGTATCTACAAAATGGTTCAAATGGCTCTGAGCACTATGGGACTTAACATCTATGGTCATCAGTCCCCTAGAACTTAGAACTACTTAAACCTAACTAACCTAAGGACAGCACACAACACCCAGCCATCACGAGGCAAAGAAAATCCCTGACCCCGCCGGGAATCGAACCCGGGAACCCGGGCGTGGGAAGCGAGAACGCTACCGCACGACCACGAGATGCGGGCGTTAGTATCTACACTCACGCTCATAAATTAAGGATAACTGCAGAATGTGGTGCCACACAAGGTGGCACTACACAAAACTGGCGCTAATAGCATAGGCACATAGGGAACACACATGACACAGATCTGTAAGTCCACGGTATTGGTGATAAGTTGAGAAAACCGTCCGGAAACACACGTGCTACAAATCGTCACTGTTTCCTGCGCATGTACCCAGACATCAATATAGGATATGATCACCATGCACACGTACATAGGCCGCACAACGGGTTTGCATACTCAGGATCAGATGGTTGAGCAGCTGCTAGGGTCTAGCTTCTCTCTCTTGCACCAGTGCCTGTCGGAGCTCCTGAAGCGTCGTAGGGGTTTGAAGACGTGCAGCAATACGTCGACCTAGAGCATCCCAGACGTGCTCGATGGGGTTTAGGTCTGGAGAAAAGGCAGGCCACTCCATTCGCCTGATATCTTCTGTTTCAAGGTACTCCTCCACGATGGTAACTCGGTGGCGCCGTGCGTTATCATCCATCAGGAGGAAGGAGGGACCCACTGCACCCCTGAAAAGGAGGACATACGATTGCAAAATGACGTCCCGATACACCAGATCTGTTAAAATTCCTCTACCAAAGACATGAAGGGGTGTACGTACACCAATCATAATCTCACCCCACACCATCAAATCACGACCTCCATACAGGTCCGTTTCCAGGACGTTAAGGGGTTGGTATCTGGTTCCTGGTTCACGTCAGATGAACATCCGACGAGAATCACTGTTCAGACTATACATGGACTCGTCGGCGGGCACTGATGGTGAGATATCGTTCTTCTTGTGTTGTAAACTGTGGACGTTCCGTACTGTTACGCCTGCCCACTTTTCCTGTCTGCTGGAATCGTTGCCATAATCCTGAGATCACACTTTGTGGCACACGGAGGGCCCGTGCTATGATCTGCTTTGTTTGACCAGCCTCCAGTTTCCCTAGAATTCTATCCCTCATAACGTCATCAATATGTGTTCTTTGAGCAATTTTCAACACACAGTCACCATTTGCATTCTGAAAACGTCTGCACTCTTACTCGCTGCACCATACTCTGACATGCACCACCATACCTCTGAGTATGTGGACTGCTGCCAGCGCCGCCGTGCGACGACCGCAGGTCAAATGCACCGCATGGTCATACCGCAAGGTGATTTAAACCCGCAAACCGCCCACCAGAGCGTTGTTTCACTATGTATCAGTATTATCATTAATTTATGAGCATGAGTGTATAAATGTCACCACAGTCTGGAATCGGTCATATCTCTTCCCATCTTCGACGATTGTAGTGAAGTTAACACAACTGTTTCATGGGAGAATATTAAAGTCGCAGTTAACATTGGTGAAAACGATCAGCACGATCAGATTTGAATCGTTAACACCCATTTAATACAGCAAATCAAGAATCAGTAATATCTGTACTCTCTTGTCTCATATGACGACATCCGTCGCCGGAAAATGTGATTTTTGGTTGACGTAGCTCCAGAAACTATATGAATATATTAGCAGTCCTATGCGAAAAGTAAGGAGGAAATGAAAATATTAACCAACTCTAACGGTAACAAAATTTTATTGGCCAGATAACTACCAATCAGCGGTTCACTGTTAAACTGTGACAATCAGTTAAATTAATTTCACTCTCAATTTTCATACTTTGTTTTATGTAACTGTGTGCCGCCCATTTAATACACTTGACTTATGAAACATTACGATAAACAGAAAGCAAGATTGATAGGTTTAAATTTGCTAATTTAAAGGGCAATTGGTGCTGAATTTTCGCTGTAACCCATGGAAAATACGTAGTATCCAGCGGTCGGCAGGATGTACTTAGGTTAGTTAGGTTTAAGTAGTTCTGATTTCTAGGGGACTGATGTCCTCTATTGCTTTCCCATGGTGCTCAGAGCCATTTGAACCATTTTGTACCCCACACGCAATAACATCAAGAACGACAACAATTCTTGTAAAAACCAGATAAGAGTACAAGACGAAAGAAATAATGACCAAAATACTTCTCTACCAATTACATAGATACGAAGCGCTACTCAATGCTACTGCGAGTATGCTACAACCAGCGTAAGTATTGGCCGGAGCTTCCTAGCTGTAGGTACACACAGCCGGTCTGACTCTCCTGGCGTGCTTATAACGCCGATTCGGCGGAGTGCTAAACGTAGTCACATGAGTTCCACTTGAGGGATCACTGTCACATGTCTTTTCGAGAAGTACTTCCGTGTTTATGCGGAAAGCCGGTTACTGTCTCCATTCACTGGCGATGTTTCGAGCTGAGCTCCTGAAGGGAGGCCGGCAGTCCACCTTGCTTGACTATTGTGCAGACACTCTAACTGGTAAGGAGCCGCTACTACATTTCTGCCCCTGGAAAAAGAATGCACAGCACCACAAACATCCATAAGAGTTGGGGTGTCCTTACCGATATCCATGGGTTAGAGGCCAGCAGGGGCAGGATGCAGCGACGCAGCAGGGGCAGTTGGCGGCGGAGATAGCGGATGAGTCGGAGGCGGAAACGAAGGTTCCATCACAGGGCGGCTGGCGACAGGCACTGGCAATCGCCCCGGCCCGTCGTGGTCCACGAGACGGGGGCAGAGCTGGTTGAGGTGCCGGCGGGCGGCGGAACCGTCGGCCCACTGGAGAGACGCCGTCGCTCGGCCACAGAGCTTGCTGGTGACTGCAGGTGCCCAACGCACTCGGGGATGAGAGAAGATCCGTGCCCAGACCTCCTGCCCGACGTCGAAGGAGTGCACTGCAGTGTGGCTGGGACGATGAGAAGCATAATATTTTGATGAATCAGCCTCAGATGCACAGATTTTCTGGTCTCTACCAGGTTTCGAATAAATTAATCTATCCTTCTTCAGGCCCGCATCTCGTGGTCGTGCGGTAGCGTTCTCGCTTCCCATGCCCGGGTTCCCGGGTTCGATTCCCGGCGGGGTCAGGGATTTTCTCTGCCTCGTGATGGCTGGGTGTTGTGTGCTGTCCTTAGGTTAGTTAGGTTTAAGTAGTTCTAAGTTCTAGGGGACTGATGACCATAGATGTTAAGTCCCATAGTGCTCAGAGCCATTTGAACCATTTATCCTTCTTCAGAAGCATAAAATTACTATAACATGCTTGAGTAAGGCACAGTCAACATTAAAATTAAAACCTCTAGTACCGTGGTACCATGTCGACATGGTACCACGGTACTATAGTTTTAATTTTAACATGGTAGCACGGTACTATAGGTTTTAATTTTAATATTGACTGTGCCTTACTCAGGCATGTTATAGTAATTATATACTTCTGAAGACGGCTAGATTAATTTAGCCGAAACCTGATAAAGACCAGAAAATTTGTGCAACTGAGGCTGATTCTTCAAAATATTAGTTTATCACAGTTGATGACGGGGATGCAATATGCTAAAAATTCTTAGGATGAGAAGCCTCTGGAACAAGGACATATAAGGGAGAGCGAAATGGTGGACCGTGAAGTATCTCCACTGGACTATTACCGGCATCGGGGGCGGTGCTGTATCTGGCTAAAAAAAGAAGCACAGCCTCGTTCAGCGGGTGATCGCTCAACAGCTTATCGAGCTGGGTCTTGAACGTCCACAGAAAACGTTCTGCTCGGCGTTTGACGCAGGGTGTAACGGACTAGTATGGACGAGGGAAATTCCATTGGCAGTACAGAACTGCTTACACTCTGTCGAAGTAACTGTGGACCGTTATCCGTAACGATCGTTTTGTGGAGTCCCTCGACAGCAAAGAGGAGCCGGAGAGTGTTGGTAGTCTCAGCAGAAGTGTTTATCATGCAGAAGACATAAGAGGAGCAGCTGAATCTGGCCACGAAAATCACTGGCCCAGGGGTGCTGCCTCACGTGTTTGGCACGTGATAAAGGCTGACGCAAGGGAGGCAAAGTCTTTATCCAAACCGGGCCAATAAAGGCGTCAGCTGGCCAGCTGTTTGGTGAAGAAGATGCCACGATTTCCAGTATGGAACGAGGTCGAGGACACGGCAGAGCAATGTATGCGGTATGCCTACCTGAAGAACGTCTGAATCGCTATGCAGAAGGATGACGCCACAGCGGGAAAAAGAGACTGTGCCGATGAGCACAAAAATGCAGGATCTCTACATCGCGGATGCTACGACGGCTGGTCGGCCAACCCACAGTGATTTGGCGGTGGACAGCTTGCAGCGTCTGATCCTGAGCAGTGGCCCGCCGACGAGTATCAGCATCCAACGGAAGCGCGTCCAGAGCTGCGTCCGCGTTCGGTTTCATATGGAAATAAAGCAAGGGGGAGTCCGTTCAGAAATGCGAAAGACAATATCAAAGTCGAACGTCACCAGGAAGAGGACCCAATGCTGGAGGTGGCGCACTGTCCAGGTGGGCACTGTCGCACCAGTGTTAAACAAAGAAACCAAAGGGCTGTGATCGGGCTGCTGTGTGAAATGACGACCATTCATGCAATCGTAGATTTTCGTTAGGGGGAAAACCAGCGCCAAAACTTCCTCAATTTGACTATATTTCGTTTGAGCAATGGTCAATTTTTTGATGCGAAAGCCACCGGCCTCTCAACGCCGTCGATCACTTGCGATACGACCACACCCAGCCCACAGTCCGATGCACCGACTGCGACGATGAGGGGCAGGGAAGGATAGTAAGCGGCCAGATAAGGAGGGCGGGAGAGAGCTGACTTAAGAGGTGTGAAAGCCTGCTCGCAAGTCGTGTCCCAAACCCAACTCACACCTCTAAACAATAACCCGGTCAGGGGCGCTGAAACCTCTGTGGCATGGGGTATAAAACGCCGATAATAGTTGATTTGACAGAGGACGGATTGCAGTTGCTTCACGTTGGTGGGAGGAGGCAGGTTTTGAATCACTTCGACATACTCCTTAGAGGCGTGTAGGCCGCGGGCATCAATCGCGAACCCGAGGTAATAAGCCTCTATCGCAGAAAAGTCACACTTTTCTTTGAGACAACGCCGGTTAGCCTCGGGAAAAACCTGAAACAGCCTGTCCAGCCTGTCCGCGAGGTCCACCGCGCACGAGACACCGACGATGACATCGACCAGACAATCTGCCGCACCGGGCTCCTGACGTGTGAAGCGTTCCAAATAAGGTTGGAACATGGCGGGGGCGCTGGCAATGCCAAACTGGAGGCGGTTGTAGCGGAAAAGGCCACACGTGCTATGTTCGACTAGGATCTGCTGCGATTCCTTGTCCAATGACAGCTGCAAATAGGCATCGACCAAATCAATCCACCGATGGGAAAGGATATCCGTCGATCATGGCCTGAGGACTGAATGTGACCTTAAAATCGCCACAAATGCGTAAAACACCGTTCGGCTTGTCGACTATTACGATAGTCGTCGCCCAGCGACTGTGCAGGAGGAAGGATGCCTTCGTCTTGTAAGCGGTGAAGTTCCACCTGGTGCCTGTCCAGGGGAGCAAAGGGGACTGTGCGGGCCTTAAAAGACGAGGGACAGCAGATGGAAGAAGCTGAACATGTGCGGTGAAACCCTTCATCCCTGGTGTGGAGGATGAGAACAGCGTTTCGTATTTGCTGAGCAACGGGCCGAGGAGGGTATCCGAGGAGGGGATCGAAACCGTCTGTAGCTCGTCCTGCACTGATAAGCTCAGACGACCAAAAATGTCCACACCCATCGACTTATATAGATAGGGTGATTACTGAAACTACACAAGGCACGAGTGTACGGGGATAGGGCCGACCCGCCGAAGTATTGGTATGTGGCACCATCGACAACAGAAACGGATGATGCCTTATCAATGTGGAAGACCACCGGAACATGCGCGACCTCCAAGGTAAGGAGAAAACGGGCCTCCGACTGGAGAATGATGGAGAATACTTTCTGTCAACGGAATGCGAGACTTCCAGGTCCGGGAGTGCCGATTCGTGACGAGCCTGGGCGTCCGCAGGAAGCGTGGCATCTATGTGATGTTCCAGCGAAACTTGACACACTACAGCGATATGGCCCACTCGGCTGCAGGCCGTGCACCTTGCTCACTGGTGGGGGTGCTCATAAACAGTCCTGACAGGGTGGAAAACGGGCAAAATACTTTCTGTGACGGAATGGACAAACGTATCGACGAGACTCCAACTTGGCACCAGGCAACTGGAGAGCTGCAAAAACCGCTGGATCAAGACGCGCCGGTGAGACGCACGAATGATCGGGAGACAGGTGCCGGAGAACAGGTCCTGTAACATCAAAATATCAGCCCGAAGAACCTCGTCTGGTGCGTGAAACACCAGCATATTGCGAATCAACAAAAAGGCATAAGACTGCTTGCAGGCAACGTTGGCGCATCGGTATTTACAATCGAGGGAGAGATCCTGGAGCGTCGTAATCCATTCCTGATACGTCTGACCTGGGAACTTTCGACGAGAAAAGAAAGTATGACCGACCGAGGTGACGTGTATTTGTGCATGAAAGTAGTCAAAAGGTCAACCCATAATATGGGTAAATCAGAGATCGCGAGGGCATTCCTGAGGATTCAGTTGTTGCCTAACGATATATCTGTGGAGCGACTGTTGCTAAGAAAAAATCCCGATATAGATTTTTGTCGTGGATCCCAAGTGCCAGTAAATGTTGTTCCAACCGTTCGACGTAATTTGACCATGGTTCGACAGACCTATCAAAAGCAAGAAACGTCGATGGAGCCACGTGTAAAGTGTCCAGTTTAGCCGCAATGGAATCAACTCTGTGCGCTACCTCTTGCCAGGCCTGGGGGGCGAGGGAGAAGTTCTGACCTTGTGAGCGCTGTCTGAATCTGCTGTAGAGTTTCCACAAAGGACTGAGGCCATTTCGTTCGAAAATGAAAGTTTTATCCTCGTCGCCAATAACTGTAGTGTCCTGCTGTCGTCAGGAAAGAACTAACAATCAAGACTGAACACACTTTACTCACTTTATTATAATAAGAAAGCGTTCTTGGCGTGTACTACTTCCCAAATGCAATAACAACAAGAAACGCAACAATTCTTGTGGTGGCAAAACCAATAAGAGTACAAGGCGAAAGAAAATAATGATCAAAATGCTACTCTACCTATTACGAAGATGCTACGGCGAGTGTCTACTATGCTAGAGCCGGTGTAAGTATTGGCTGGAACTGTCCTATCTATAGGTACACACTGCCGTTCAGACGCTCCTGGCGTGCTTATAACGCCGATTCTGCGGAATGCTACAAGTAGTGATATGAGTTCCAATTGGTATATCAATGTCACATGTCTTTTCGTGAAGTAATTCCGTGTTTATGCGGAAAGCCTGTTATTGCTTACATCTACATCTACATCTACATTTATACTCCGCAAGCCACCCAATTGTGTGTGGCGGAGGGCACTTTACGTGCCACTGTCATTACCTCCCTTTCCTGTTCCAGTCGCGTATGGTTCGCGGGAAGAACGACTGTCTGAAAGCCTCCGTGCGCGCTCTAATCTCTCTAATTTTACATTCGTGATCTCCTCGGGAGGTATAAGTAGGGGGAAGCAATATATTCGATACCTCATCCAGAAACGCACCCTCTCGAAACCTGGTGAGCAAGCTACACCGCGATGCAGTGCGCCTCTCTTGCAGAGTCTGCCACTTGAGTTTATTAAACATCTCCGTAACGCCATCACGGTTACCAAATAACCCTGTGACGAAACGCGCCGCTCTTCTTTGGATCTTCTCTATCTCCTCCGTTAAACCGATCTGGTACGGATTCCACACTGATGAGCAATACTCAAGTATAGGTCGAACGAGTGTTTTGTAAGCCACCTCCTTTGTTGATGGACTACATTTTCTAAGCACTCTCCCAATGAATCTCAACCTGGTACCCGTCTTACCAACAATTAATTTTATATGATCATTCCACTTCAAATCGTTCCGCATGCATACTCCCAGATATTTTACAGAAGTTGAAACGTCCCATTTGAACAATTTATACACGACTGTGCTTAAACTGACACACAATATTTTTAGCGCAACGCAATCTGACTTTCAAAAATCCCTACAAAAGAATGGCCCTCACTAACATTAAACTATACCTTTCACAAATTACTTACCTCACAAAAATCTTCGCTACTCAAGCTACTGCAATACAGCGAGCGCCACTACTGCCAGCTAAATAAAAGATTCAAACTACTGAAGGCACTAACTACTGATAGGGATAGTTAGCAAATGAAAGATATTAATAGAGAACAAACAATGTATTTACCTTGATATCATCATATATAAATATAGCAGTTTATGACAAATTTCAAAACTCCGCCATCTCTCTCCCCACATCCACCACTGCTGGCGGCTCACCTCCAACTGCGCAACGCTACGCGCTGTTCACAACCAGCTGCCTAACACTACAATGGCGAGTATTACAACAATGCAAAGCAGCCACAGACTGCACACAGCACAGCCAGTGATTTTCATACAGAGGTGGCGTTACCATAAAAAAACCTAAACAGCCTACTTACATAGAGAAAACATAAACAGCCTACTTACATAGAGAAAACATAAACAGCCTACTTACATAGCCCCCATGCTCCCCACGAAAAATTTTACAAATTGGTTTGGGCAGTGCCCAATACAGATTTGAAAAAAATTTTCATAATTACAATAACAAATATATCAAATGCACACACTTATTGATACATCGTTGGTCAAAAGCTCAAATTTTCTCAGAGTCCATAAAGACAGTCCTAATCGTACATAACAGTAGAATAGCAGTGTTTATCTCAAAGTCTGAGCAGTAAAAGAATATGCACACGGAAGTAGTGGATTTCCATGCAGTCTTGAAGAAGTAGCGTTGTCCTTCCAACGGAAAGACAGTGCTGACTCTTGACATGCTGACAGATAATGGGCCACAACAGAGCAAACCCACAGCAGAGTCAGTCGTAGTTTGGAAGAATATTGGTAGGTAGGTCATCACAGAGCAGACCCACTGTAGTCCTGGTAGAGAGTATGGTATTGGTGGGCCACCAGAGGTGCAGACCCACTGTAGTCCTTGTAGAGATAATGGTATTGGTGGATCATCAAAGATGTAGACCCACTGTAGTCCTTGTAGAGATAGCCAGCAGCCATCTGTTGTGACTGTGCAGGTGCACAATCACCATTGAAGACTCTTGCGGATAATATAGCAAGTCCATAAACCACCACTTGTGCACTCACAAAGTTTTTGAAATTGTCCTTAGAACCAGCAATACTGTTATCCAGTCCCTTGCTGAATTATTAACACACGTGCAAACTCTAACAGTCCCTACTTCTCACATATTGTACATATACTATGACCAACAGAAACGTGTGCAGTGAAATGTAACTCACAAGTTACTTAATTTGATGAACTGGTGTCAAGTACAATTTTATAACATGAGAATACAATTACAAAGATACAGAAAACATCATTAAAACATAATAATACAGATAACATTTGTAGATAATAGAGGCTTTACAAAAGAATAGAAATAAACATATACATCAATGTTACAGGAATTATGACATGAGTACATACATAAAAGATCAGAGTAACTTTCGAAACATCAATTTCACACATGAGCATTAAACAGAACAGAATTAATAATATCTAACATCTTTACAAAGTAAATAACATATTATTAATGCCAATTATATTCGAGGATAACAGTATTCCTCATCATAGTAAATGTAGCTTAATATTAAAAGAAGAAAAAAATTCTATGAAATTACACAGAGACAGGAAGAAAACAAATACACAAGGGTACACAAACACATAGTGGGATAACACCAATATGAAAGGACAGGGTTCGTTGTCAGTGTAACATGTGGTACTGCAGTCCAACCCAAAACTTCATATATCTTTCCTCTTATTTCATCCTTTGTTTCCACCAAAAAAAATTCTATCTAAGCATGCTTTCTGTGTTTATATGTTCACACATTTCTTACCTCAACATTTATTTCCAAGAAAATCCTACCTAAACCTGTTTTCTGTACTTTTTTTTCGTATAACTTCTCAATGCATTTCTTCCAATTCATCGAAACTCATTCTCTTAGAGGCTACCCCCTCTTAAGCTAACTTAAATCTACTGAGCTCAGATGCTAAACTAAGGAACGAGGCAATGCAGCAGCACAAATCAATTAATACAAACAGCAATGAAAAAAATGGAAATTGTCAAAGCAAGCAGCAATATTACAACTAATATAAGGCAATGAGCAGCAAACAAAAAATAAATCTGGCTTAGCAGAGTAACACAAATTAAAGTTCAGTAGCACTATGCCTGGCAAACAGCAGTAACTTATACCTAAACATGACATAGCTCAAGCAGAAAAAATATTACAGTAAAAACAACAATGCAGATAAGGGAAATGTATATTCACATCTTAATATCTATGTAATTAAAGTGGTTCACCACAACAACTGATTGTAAAAAGAAATATTACCATGTACTTGAAAAGAAAATTATGTGTTACTGTTACTAGTTCCTTCTTATTGTTCTTTCCTTTCCAAGTGCTCCTTTATTAAAGAATGTGGATCATAAAATAATTATTTAATAGATCTGTTGACAGAAAGTGTTCACATTAGCAAATGCATTTCATTTTATAAAAGCAATGCTGCAACAGAGCTGGAAACCAGATATCAAATGAAATAAGCAACTATGAAAAGCAAAGCATAAAAATATCATTCAGTAGTCATGTGACATTTCATAAGTTAGTAGAAATTCTCTCAACTCTCATAGAAAGACGCTTGTCATAATCAGGTGTGCAGATGTAAAAATATTTCTTGTCATTTTATTAGGCATTTCAGTAAATATCATAAATTACGAGCTCCACAGTATGCTTTCAACAAGGAAATGTCAGTAGCGCGGACAATGGCCTCCCCTTTTTTTTTCTACCTGTGCCGCTGAAAGGCTAATGGCTTTTTTTGTTTTTTTTTTTTTTTTCGGGCGGCTGTCGCCCAGGTGGGTGCCCGCGACGCATTACGTGCAGGTGGTCACTTAACTTTCTTACGGAAGTATTTACGACAGCAGTTTCCACCACAGTGACAGTCTCACATAAAAATATTTCACAGGTCAAGAATTAGCGTTGCAAATCTGTAGAAACAAAATCCTATAAATATAAGTGTCCAAAAAAATTTTCGCCGGCATTGTGATACATTCACGCATTTACACACATTTCATAACTCTTAAAGTACGATTCTTGGTTTCCAACATCCTGTTTCACAAGTCAAGAGTCCCTACCCACTATTCATTACTCCTTACCTTATTACACATATACGTATCCATCGACACTCGTCAATATTTCGTCATTATAAATATGAAGCATAATCAAATAACTCACATAGCCTAAGCCTATTAATCATAAACATACCTCAGCAGCATAATACACATCGTCGTCGTAAAAATAACATCATAACACCTCAGTCAAATCTCAAAATCGTCGTAGCTTCCTCCAATAATTAAAAAAATTCTCTGCTCATGTCAAAAGTGTCATCTGCCTCAAACGTACTTTAAAAATCATGAATCCATACCAAATACATCATTCAAAGCTCTCATAGTATCACAATGGTTCCAAAAAAAATATTAACAGTTTACAAAGTACAGACAAAATACAATTTCATAAGTGTGAAGTTATCCAACTCTGTAATTGCGTAAACATCTGTCACTGACGTAGTAAAAAAAAATGTTTGTTTCTCTGTCAAATAATCAGATAGCTGTGTAATTGTGTGTTAGAGAAATATGGTACCGAAGTGTAAAGTTGTATAAGCAAATACCATATCAGCTAGGGCTCCTTGTGCTTGCCAAACACATGGTACACAAAGTGAGCGTGTACCCCCCTGAGGATAAATGCAATTATACTCCCAGGTGTTACAAATTACAGCAATGGAATGAAATGTATCACGGAAAACTTTCTTTGTAATTAAAAAAATATTTAAAAATAAGTGTTTTAAGTATAAGATTAATCACTCAAATGCGTGTACTGTAGCGCTAAACTGTGCATCTTGTCGCAACATAATCTCTGTGGAAGTGTCGTAGTTATCGTCCTCCGAAAGCTAAGTTCTGCAGAAGTCAATGTACTTACCTCATAATACATAAAAGTGAAATGCTTTGCGTATAAATGTCTTAGTTATTACGCTTATTGCTGTGATGAGGAAAGTACTGTGCTGTAACGTATTGTTGTGCTACGGAAAAGGCAGTCTCATTGTAGCTATACCACAAAAGTTACTACTAAAACATGTTTTACTTTCCAGAATAAAACAGAAAACTGTGCAGATATAAAACAGAAACACTGCAAAAGCAACATTGTAAATTGTCACTCATTAGTAGCGTCGTGATAAAACCGTGTAGTTGTCACTTAAACTAACCACTGTGTCGTCTGGTATCTCACAGAAAGTACATTAAACCCAGAATGTATTTTCAAGTAAACCAAAATGTTGCATTAAAATCTCATTAGCAGTACCAGTATGTGTCCTAAGTATGTAAGCCTGATAGTCGTTACGTAATCGTGCAACTAACAAGCAAAAATGTACAACTAACAACACTGTGTCGTCTGTTCATTATAACAATGCATTCGTAATTTCTGTTTAAATAAGTTCTCTTGGTTCTTGACTGGATATTTCACTTCACACATTGTTACATGTTAACAGATTCTAAATCTGACAAAGCATACTAGAAATGTGAAGTGAAAAGTTTTATGGCAAAGACAAAGTTAAAAAGCAGATTATCTTTCAATAAACGGTTTTACATGTGAAATGTGGTGTAAACCTTTACTCTTCCTAGTACGGAGAGATTCAACTACAACGCAATTATCATGTGGTATACGTCGGATTCTGTAAGGTCCATTGTAAACTAGAAAGAATTTGTGACTCAAGTGTTTCTTCTTATGTGACAATGAATGAGCTTTAATGAGAACTTTCTGACCAATATATAATTTCTTTGCATTTGCTTTACCGTGTAGTTCTCTCCTTTTGTCTGCTGCAGATTTTATATTTTTAAGAGCCAAATCAATTATGTCTTTGTGTCGAAGTTTACGTGTATTCGGGAAAGGTACAAGCTCTCTGATTCTGTTCGGTGGTTCTTCATTCTTCAGTACAAGAGTAGGTGGTAAAGCAGTGGAATCATGAGGCATTTCATTCAGCACATTTTGAAATAATTGTAGATATCTGTCCCAATGCTGATGCTTTCTGTGACAATAAAGTCTGCAAAGCTTATTGATTTCTTACATAATCCGTTCAGACGGGTTGCAATGTGGTTAGTACAATGAAATAAAAACAGGTTTGATTTTATGATTCCGAAGCGTGCGTGACCAAACAGCAGATCTAAATTGCGGTCCGTTATCTGAAATGACTTTAGCAACGTGGCCAACTTCACGTAAGAAATTTTTAACAAAGGCGTTGGATACAGATCGTCCAGTGGCTTTACGTAACGGAGTGAAAGAAACAAATTTTGAAGTAAGTTCAACAGCGACTAGAACGTACGAAAATCCATTGGATGTTCTGACAAGCGGTCCCAAGAGATCAACAGCAGCAAATTCTTTTAATTTAGAAGGAATAATAGGAAACAACGGAGCACGATGTGAGACAGTAGATGGTTTCGCCTTTTGACAAAGTTTACAAATAGACAAGACTCTTCGAATTCTCTTTCCATATTGTTAAAATAACAAGTCGTTCGAAGAATATGATAACATTTTCGTGGGCCAAAATGTGCGTAGCTGAAATGAATGTACCAAATGAGCTTATTAACAAAATCGTCAGGAATGCAAAGTACCCATAGCTTGTCATCAACAGTGCAGCGTTTGAACAGTATGTTGTTTCTAACCAGATAATAATGCCGAATCTGTGTGTGTGTCTTTTCATGCCATTTGCTCTTGATGTCTTTCCAAATCGGATCTTTATCTTGTTCATGAGCAATGTCCTTTAAAGATGTGGTGATGAAGTTTTCAAAGGCGACTTTCTGAATGTAAAGAATACTGAAATTTTTCTCGAGGTTGCCTTCTGTGGTACTTTTCTCAAGCCCAGCCGGTGCGCGAGACAGTGCGTCCGCAACAATGTTCTCCTTGCCGGGAATGTAGACTATTGTGAAGCGGAATTCTTGCAGAAACAATGGCCAACGTTTTAACCTGT
Source organism: Schistocerca americana (assembly GCF_021461395.2). Taxonomy (NCBI): domain Eukaryota; kingdom Metazoa; phylum Arthropoda; class Insecta; order Orthoptera; family Acrididae; genus Schistocerca; species Schistocerca americana. Next base: position 190,464,379 of record NC_060122.1, on the reverse strand, counting down.
CATGATTTAATTTTGAAGACATAAGAAATTGTAATGCACGATGATCACTGTATACTTTTACGTGCTTACCAGAAAGAAAGAAACGGAATTTGTTAAATGCCCAAACGATAGCTAAAGCTTCTAATTCAGTAACGGAATAATTTTTTTCCGATTTTGTTAGCACTCGGCTAGCAAAAGCAATGGTATTCTGAACGGTAGTGTCATTTTCTATGGCTTCTTGAAATAAATGGGCACCAAGACCGACTTTAGAAGAATCCGTGGTAAGGCAGAAATCTTGTGACAGATCTGGATGAGCTAAGATTGGCGCGTGAAGTAACGCTTCTTTCAAAGAATTGAATTCCAATTGTGCTTGTTCGTCCCAGTTCCAAATAGTATTTTTTCCAGTGAGAGAACAAAGTTTTGGTGTAACAAGAATTTGCATATTCAGAAAACGACGGTAAAAATTTACGAGACCTAGAAAACTGCGGACTTGTCTTTTTGTGGATGGAACTGGAATGTCTCTGATTGCTTCTAACTTTTCAGGATCCGGCTGAATGCCTTCAGAAGAAATAATATGTCCCAAAAACTTCACCTTTGTCCTACCGAATTCAGACTTTTCCAAGTTAACTGTAATTTCAGATTCTGCAAAAATACGTAACAAACTGTTGAGGATGCGATTATGTAGTTCCCATGAAGCTTCTGCTATTAGAATATCGTCCACATATAAGGTGATGTGACGTTTTAAGAACTCAGGTAATATGGAATTTAGCCCGCGAATGAATGCTGCTGAAGAAATGTTCAAACCAAAGGGAAGTTTCCGAAACTGATAACAAACGCCGAAACAAAGGAAAGCTGTGTATTTTCTACATTCTGGATGAAGTTCGATCTGATAAAAGCTGGATCTGAGATCAATGGAAGACAACACTTTTACACCATTAAAATTTTGAAGAAGTTCTTCCAACGTTTGCGGCCTGTCTGTTTCAGGAATAATGATCGTATTGATTTGTCTCGAATCTAAGACAAGCCTGATAGATCCATTTTTCTTCTCAACAACATGTAATGGATTGTTGTATGAGCTTACTGCAGGCTCAATAATGCCCTCGTCAAGCATAGATTGTATTTCTGTTCTAACACGGTCCCTATAATGTGCTGGAATTACATATGGTCTAACATTAAATTTAGTATGCTCACGAACACGAAATTGGTATTGAAATCCCTTGATTGTTCCTGTTTTATGAGTAAAAACTGTGGAATGTTCTTGTAAAATCTCAAAAAGGTCCTGCCTATCAGTGTCATTACAATTCTCAGTTGTTTGAATTTTATTCTGAATTAACTCATTAGTATCAAATGCGCCGTCGATATCACCCCTGTCAGTACTTGCAGAGTGATTGTTAGTGTCAAGTTCCGTCGAAAATTCCGAACTGTTGTCTAACAGAAGGTAAAGCCGATTAATTTCCTCGTCATGGTTTGAGAGCCAATCTTCAAATTTCAAAGCTACTGACTTACCTTCTTTTTCTAAACTTATTTCAGCATCGTGAAAGCTTAAGATTGCTTTGTATTCATTTAAAAAGTCTACTCCCAGTATAATTTCCGTCGACAATAATGGAACAATAAGAAAGTTCATAGAGAAGCTGTGCCTTTGACAAAAGAATTCTAAGTTGGTTTGTTGGCGTACATCTACACTTTTTTCAAAGATTGCACCTTGTAATTTAATCTTACGTAACGGAAGTGTGGGGCAATCGTTCGATTTGTTGCATTTGCTAAAGGCTGTTTCACTGATTACTGAAATGGGACCGCCAGAGTCAAGTACTGCCGTAAATTTTATGTCATTTACTGTAATGTGAATCACAGGATATGCAATGTTGTTACGTTTTACGTCGTGTTCTTGGAGTAAGATGTCTCTAATGTCTTCCATTTTTACGTAATTACTAGCTACGGCAGCTGCTTCGTTAGTTTCATAAGTACGTTTTGTTGCTGCCAGCGGTGTGAGTCATTGCCTATTGTCTCTTTGTTGGCGCGCATCGTTATTGGGAATTGGAGACCTAACTTCTACAAATTCACCGTGACGAGAGGGCCCTGCTCTGTTTGAATCCCGCCAGTTCTGATGCAATTCAGGTCTGTCGTTACGATCATATAGTCTGTCGTCATGTCGGTAGATTCCATAGTTTCTTTCTTGTCGGTCACATGGTGGAGAATTTCTCCCTGAATCGTAACTGCGCGCTGGTCTGTTGCGTCTAAAGTTATTCTGTCTCCCTTGATAGTATTTATTTTGGTTCCCATATTGTCTGTTACTCTTATTGTCTCTGTGATAGTCATTACCACGGAGAGGTGATCTTTCCCTGTAGTTATTACTACTCTGCCAACGGTTGTCATACGGGTGGTGTCTGTTTTGGTCACGATTTGTGTTGTGAGAATAGACTTGTCGTGTCAAGGTATTACTTCTTTCATCGCGGAATTGTGACGGATGTGACCTGTAATTGTTGTGTTCCTGGTTTCGCGTTCCGCGATTGTCAGTGTCAATTTCTAATTCTTGTAAGAGTCCCTGAAATGCTTCAATGTCGTCTTTGCAACGTCCTGCCAAAATAATATGTCGTAAATGTTCAAGCAGTTTGATTAAGCAAATGCGGATGAGTTCTGAGGGGCTGTATGGGTTTGAAAGATACTGATTCTTATGCAACATGTCTTCAAAATATTTCATAAGACTGGAAAATTCAGATTGTTCGAAACGTTTCATCATTATGATGCTATGTTTTACTCGGTCTTGTGTGGCTTGAGACCAATATGCTGAGAGGAAGGCATGGTAAAACTCTCCTTCACTGTGGCAATCGTGAATTACCGATCGCATTCTTACAGCTGGTTCATTCTCCAAGTAGCCACACATAAATTCTAATCTGTGTTCTAACGACCAGTTGGGAGGAAAACAATGCGAGAATTGATGGAGCCATGCTTGTGGATGAATGTCGTTGCCAGAATTCTTAAATGTTTTGAATTTACGTGTAGTAATGAACAGCTTATAGTCAAAATCATCATGTCGGCGAGTCGCATATTGGTCATTGTTAGGTCATGTCGGCCGTTCCATCTCAAAATTCGGTGCACATTGCCAATTTCTTTCATAACTTCCGAAATGCCCTCTGTTATTATTTTGTGGCTGTTCCGTATTTCTGTGTCCCTCTTCCCGTATTGGGGCGCGAGTATCCTCTGAAATACGTAATTCTTGTATTACCTGTGTCAGCTGATCTTGTACTTCCCGGATTTCTCTTTTATACTGTGCATTGATTTGATTTTGATTCTGTTTGAATTTTCTAATTTGTTCATACTCTTCTGTGTCAGTGAAGGCTACAGGTCTTGTGTCATTCAGATCATCATCTACCTTTGTAGATAAGTTAGTAACCTGATCCAAAAGTTCGGCTACTTTCTCCAATAGTGAACACATTTCCTCAGTGTGTTTTTCTGAACCAAGGTTCAGAGTGTCCATTTGTGTTGAAATCGAATCTACTGTGTCCTTTAAGTTTTCCTGAGATTTTGCAAGTTGCTTAACCGAATCGGTAGATGCAACTGAGTCAATTTTAGCCCACAAGGTCTCATGATTTTCATGAACAATGGTCTGCAGTTCTTTTATGGCTGCTTCGTGATTCTGTAATGCATTTTCATGGCGCGAAAAAATAGGTTGAAAATGCTCACAAATTTGTGTTTTTACGTCATTACAGACTTCTTGACATTTCGATTCAATGTTATGTAACTCAGTAGTTAAATCTTCACGTGTTTGTTCAAGTGTGGCGTCTAACTTTTGAAGATTTTGTTACATTGTGTCTAACTGTTGCTGTGTTTGTCTCTGGTGTTGTTCCATTGTGTCTAACTGTTGCTGTGTTTGTCTCTGGTGTTGTTCCATTGTGCCTAACTTTTTAAGATTTTGTTCCACTGTGTCTAACTTTTGAAGCTTTTGCTGTGTTTGTCCCATTTGTTGTATTAATTGTAATAACAATGCATTTTTGTCTGAAACATGTTCCTCAGTGCTTTTCGGTAGTGAATTTACACCGGAAACATTCACATTTTGACAAGCAGAAAATGTGTCTTGACTTATTTGAGAAAACGGTGAGGATCCAAAACCTGAATCTACAGTATTTGCGAGATCGTGTCGTGTCATTTCGGCTTCCTGAGGCGAGCTATTGCCGACCGATCGATCGATAATGCTTCCCTCTTCACTAATCGTTTCACTGTCCACATCATTGTTTGACGCCCGCTCCATTTCCCTGTGCACAGTTACCAAATTACTACTTTGAACATTAGTAAATTCATTACACAGTGGTGCTGATAAGCTACGCTCGTTGTCACTATTATTTCTCAGTTTAGTTTGGAGCCTAGTGTTACGTTTTTCACACGCCATAATTGTCACAATATTTCACACGATAACACAGAAAAGCACAATTTGAAGTGCAAAAATAGGAGAACACATTAACATAGCACTGAAAATAATATCTAGTTAATTGCAAGCGTAGCTGCGAAATACTTGGTGCAAATCTATATGCATGCCACAACTGTTTTACTGTACAACAATGAAAGGCTACAACTACAAAGGAAATTCTCTCTATGATTACGCGCTATCAATAAACAAAATCTACACTAATTACACAAACTACAAGAAAAAAATCAGAAGATTCCAGTGAGGTATCCTGGCAGGGTCGCCATATGAAACGTCCCATTTGAACAATTTATACACGACTGTGCTTAAACTGACACACAATATTTTTAGCGCAACGCAATCTGACTTTCAAAAATCCCTACAAAAGAATGGCCCTGACTAACATTAAACTATACCTTTCACAAATCACTTACCTCACAAAAATCTTCGCTACTCAAGCTACTGCAATACAGCGAGCGCCACTACTGCCAGCTAAATAAAAGATTCAAACTACTGAAGGCCCTAACTACTGATAGGGATAGTTAGCAAATGAAAGATATTAATAGAGAACAAACAATGTATTTACCTTGATATCATCATATATAAATATAGCAGTTTATGACAAATTTCAAAACTCCGCCATCTCTCTCCCCACATCCACCACTGCTGGCGGCTCACCTCCAACTGCGCAACGCTACGCGCTGTTCACAACCAGCTGCCTAACACTACAATGGCGAGTATTACAACAATGCAAAGCAGCCACAGACTGCACACAGCACAGCCAGTGATTTTCATACAGAGGTGGCGTTACCATAAAAAAACCTAAACAGCCTACTTACATAGAGAAAACATAAACAGCCTACTTACATAGAGAAAACATAAACAGCCTACTTACAAAGTAACTGCTACCAGTGTTTGTTCCGCTATCATATAATCATACAATAAAGGATCCTTCTTTCTATGTATTCTCAATACATTACATTTGTCTATGTTAAGAGTCAGTTGCCACTCCCTGCACCAAGTGCCTATCCGCTGCAGATCTTCCTGCATTTCGCTACAATTTTCTAATGCTGCAACTTCTCTGTACACTACAGCTTCATCCGCGAAAAGCCGCATGGAACTTCCGACACTATCTACTAGGTCATTTATATATATTGTGAAAAGCAATGGTCCCATAACACTCCCCTGTGGCACGCCAGAGGCTACTTTAACGTCTGTAGACGTCTCTCCATTGATAACAACATGCTGTGTTCTGTTTGCTAAAAACTCTTCAATCCAGCCACACAGCTGGTCTGATATTCCGTAGGCTCTTACTTTATCAGGCGACAGTGCGGAACTGTATCGAACGCCTTCCGGAAGTCAAGAAAAATAGCATCTACCTGGGAGCCTGTATCTAATATTTTCTGCGTCTCATGAACAAATAAAGCGAGTTGGGTCTCACACGATCGCTGTTTCCGGAATCCATGTTGATTCCTACACAGTAGATTCTGGGTTTCCAAAAACGACATGATACTCGAGCAAAAAACATGTTCTAAAATTCTACAACAGATCGACGTCAGAGATATAGGTCTATAGTTTTGCGCATCTGCTCGACGACCCTTCTTGAAGACTGGGACTATCTGTGCTCTTTTCCAATCATTTGGAACCGTCCGTTCCTCTAGAGACTTGCGGTACACTGCTGTTAGAAGGGGGGCAAGTTCTTTCGCGTACTCTATGTAGAATCGAATTGGTATCCCGTCAGGTCCAGTGGACTTTCCTCTATTGAGTGATTCCAGTTGCTTTTCTATTCCTTGGACACTTATTTCGATGTCAGCCATTTTTTCGTTTGTGCGAGGATTTAGAGAAGTAACTGCAGTGCGGTCTTCCTCTGTGAAACAGCTTTGGAAACAGGTGTTTAGTATTTCAGCTTTACGCGTGTCATCCTCTGTTTCAATGCCATCATCATCCCGTAGTGTCTGGATATGCTGTTTCGAGCCACTTACTGATTTAACGTAAGACCAGAACTTCCTAGGATTTTCTGTCAAGTCGGTACATAGAATTTTACTTTCAAATTCACTGAACGCTTCACGCATAGCCCTCCTTACGCTAACTTTGACATCGTTTAGCTTTTGTTTGTCTGAGAGGTTTTGGCTGCGTTTAAACTTGGTGTGCAGCTCTCTTTGCTTTCGCAGAAATTTCCTAACTTTGTTGTTGTACCACGGTGGGTTTTTCCCGTCCCTCACAGTTTTACTCGGCACGTACCTGTCTAAAACGCATTTTACGATTGCCTTGAACTTTTTCCATAAACACTCAACATTGTCAGTGTCGGAACAGAAATTTTCGTTTTGATCTGTTAGGTAGTCTGAAATCTGCCTTCTATTACTCTTGCTAAACAGATAAACCTTCCTTCCTTTTTTTATATTCCTATTAACTTCCATATTCAGGGATGCTGCAACGGCCTTATGATCACTGATTCCCTGTTCTGTACATACAGAGTCAAAAAGTTCGCGTCTGTTTGTTATCAGTAGGTCCAAGATGTTATCTCCACGAGTCGGTTCTCTGTTTAATTGCTCGAGGTAATTTTCGGATAGTGCACTCAGTATAATGTCACTCGATGCTCTGTCCCTACCACCCGTCCTAAACATCTGAGTGTCCCAGTCTATATCTGGTAAATGGAAATCTCCACCTAAGACTATAACATGCTGAGAAAATTTATGTGAAATGTATTCCAAATTTTCTCTCAGTTGTTCTGCCACTAATGCTACTGAGTCGGGAGGTCGGTAAAAGGAGCCAATTATTAACCTAGTTCGGTTGTTGAGTGTAACCTCCACCCATAATAATTCACAGGAACTATCCACTTCTACTTCACTACAGGATAAACTACTACTAACAGCGACGAACACTCCACCACCGGTTGCACGCAATCTATCCTTTCTAAACACCGTCTGTACCTTTGTAAAAATTTCGGCAGAATTTATCTCTGGTTTAAGCCAGCTTTCTGTACCTATAACGATTTCAGCTTCGGTGCTTCGTATCAGCGCTTGAAGTTCTGGTACTTTACCAACGCAGCTTCGACAGTTGACAATTACAATACCGATTGCTGCTTGGTCCCCGCATGTCCTGACATTGCCCCGCACCCGTTGAGGCTGTTGCCCTTTCTGTACTTGCCCAAGGCCATCTAACCTAAAAAACCGCCCAGCCCACGCCACACAACCCCTGCTACCCGTGAAGCCGCTTGTTGCGTGTAGTGGACTCCTGACCTATCCAGCGGAACCCGAAACCCCACCACCCTATGGCGCAAGTCGAGGAATCTGCAGCCCACACGGTCGCAGAACCGTCTCAGCCTCTGATTCAGACCCTCCACTCGGATCTGTACCAAAGGTCCGCAGTCAGTCCTGTCGACGATGCTGCAGATGGTGAGCTCTGCTTTCATCCCGCTAGCGAGACTGGCAGTCTTCACCAAATCAGATAGCCGCCGGAAGCCAGAGAGGACTTCCTCCGATCCATAGCGACACACATCATTGGTGCCGACATGAGCGACCACCTGCAGATGGGTGCACCCTGTACCCTTCATGGCATCTGGAAGGACCCTTTCCACATCTGGAATGACTCCCCCCGGTATGCACACGGAGTGCACATTGGTTTTCTTCCCCTCTATTGCTGCCATTTCCCTAAGGGGCCCCATTACGCGCCTGACGTTGGAGCTCCCGACTACCAGTAAGCCCACCCTCTGCGACTGCCCGGATTTTGCAGACTGAGGGGCAACCTCTGGAACAGGACAAGCAGCCATGTCAGGCCGAAGATCAGTATCAGCCTGAGACAAAGCCTGAAACCGGTTCGTCAGACAAACTGGAGAGGCTTTCCGTTCAGCCCTCCGGAATGTCTTTCGCCCCCTGCCACACCTTGAGACGACCTCCCACTCTACCACAGGTGAGGGATCAGCCTCAATGCGGGCAGTATCCCGGGCAACCACAGTCGTAGTCCGATCAGGGGATGCGTGGGACGAGCTGGCCGTCGCCGACAAACCCCCATCCGGACACCCACAGTGATGCCCACTGGCAACAGCCTCAAGCTGTGTGACCGAAGCCAACACTGCCTGAAGCTGGGAGCGAAGGGATGCCAACTCAGCCTGCATCCGAACACAGCTGTTGCAGTCCCTATCCATGCTAAAAACTGTTTTGCAAAGAACGTCTGAACTAATCTACAGAGAGCGCAAACAAATCGACAAAATTTAAACGGTTATTAAAATACAAGATTGCCTAGTAAATGCAGTAATGCTGCTACTTGCGCACTGCTGACACTGCTCGGCGGCGGAAGAAGACTACGCGAATTTACACTATTCAGGTACTAAAACGCGATGCTACAACTCTCAAATACTACAATACGCCCGAAATTTATGAATTAAACAATGCAAGTACCAAAAACACGCAAAGAAATAAAGAATTAAACTATGTAACAAATGAGTGAGCTAGGAGTATACGACTTGCTGCTCAGCTGCTTATCCAACGGCGGCAGGGAGCACACTGACTGTGACCAACCGACACTGGCAGTTCAAAACAAAAACAGAAGACAACTGACTACGCGAATTTACACTATTCAGGTACTAAAACGCGATGCTACAACTCTCAAATACTATAATACGCCCGAAATTTATGAATTAAACAATGCAAGTACCAAAAACACGCAAAGAAATTAAGAATTAAACTATGTAACAAATGAGTGAGCTAGGAGTACACGACTTGCTGCTCAGCTGCTTATCCAACGGCGGCAGGGAGCACACTGACTGTGACCAACCGACACTGGCCGTTCAAAACAAAAACAGAAGACAAACGACTACGCGAATTTACACTATTCAGGTACTAAAACGCGATGCTACAACTCTCAAATACTATAATACGCCCGAAATTTATGAATTAAACAATGCAAGTACCAAAAACACGCAAAGAAATTAAGAATTAAACTATGTAACAAATGAGTGAGCTAGGAGTACACGACTTGCTGCTCAGCTGCTTATCCAACGGCGGCAGGGAGCACACTGACTGTGACCAACCGACACTGGCCGTTCAAAACAAAAACAGAAGACAAACGACTACGCGAATTTACACTATTCAGGTACTAAAACGCGATGCTACAACTCTCAAATACTATAATACGCCCGAAATTTATGAATTAAACAATGCAAGTACCAAAAACACGCAAAGAAATTAAGAATTAAACTATGTAACAAATGAGTGAGCTAGGAGTATACGGCTTGCTGCTCAGCTGCTTATCCAACGGCGGCAGGGAGCACACTGGTGATGTTTCGATCTGATCTCTTGAAGGGAGATCGGCAGCCCACCTTGCTTGCCTGTTGTGCGGGCCTTCTAACTGGTAAGGGGCCGCAACGATACATACGGTATTACTGACAGTAGTGAGAACCAATACTTCCATTTAGATACTCGTTGTATCGAAAAAAAAATTACAATTATTTTTCGAAAGTTGAAATGTGTCTATATATCAGACAGGACAGGAAATGTTAGAGATATATTGATCATTATACACTGTGGGAAACTCATTATATACATCTCATACAGCAGTAACAGATACCAGAAATATTAAGTATGTTTGTTAGAAACACAGCTACTTTTGATTTTATGTAAAATGTACTTACGTGAAATCAATCATAAATGACTTAGTTACACTTCAATTCTAAGTAAATATTCTTTTGTCCCAGAAAAGGTCAATAGTACATTGCAATCAGTACCTGGCGTTACAGCCACGGGCACTGATTTTATCGACACTTTCGTTCCGATGTGATCCAGGTATCAACACGCTTTTAGGCATGCCGAACACAGAAAAATTTTTGTACATGATATCTAAATTTTTTATTGTTTCTTCAGCTGCAGCCAGGGAGTAGAGGCTACCCTTGTCGACGTACCAATCAAATAAGCCACTGGGCAGTATTGTTGACATCAAAATACTCTGGAAGGACAGTGTTTGTCTATCGGTCACGTTCGAGGTACATTGAATTTATAAAGTAGATGATTACAGGTATTATTATCGACCCCAAATACCGTATAAAATCTGATACCGAAACGTCAATAGACCGTACATATAAGATTTCTGGCTGTTTGTGATGTGCTCTAGAAACTTTAATAACTTGTTTTACAGCTGCATAATTTGGGGTTAAGTACACAAGGGTTCAGGAACCTTTGAATATTGATGCTTTGGTGTCAAACACTTTTCACAATGAAATTTCATTATTTACGCTCACTAATACCAAAGTCAAAGGGCCCTGGCCTAATAATTAAGGAATTTATTTGTTGGCTGTCATTGTATCAGTGGGGTCTTAAATCTCATCTAGAATCCAGATTATGATTAGCTTCTGCTGATTACCTGAGTGGGATCCTCTAGGAAGGTTGCTAATGGAAAATTATAATGAAGAGCACACATTCAAGTCAGTAACACGATTACTTAGTGAAACACGAAAACTGGGAAAATCTTTTAATTTACAATGGAAATAGATTTAAATACAGTTGAACTTGTACTATATACGAGAGAGCCAAAGAGACTTTTTTTGTTTTATGAGACAGGGAAGTGCCCCAAGACTTATAGAAGAAATTAATAATAACAGTACCAAAAAAGGAAGGTCCTGAAAGGAATTAATATTAACGAACTCTCAGTTTAATAAATCATGCATAGCACACTATATGAAAAACTGTGAGAAGCTGACCTTACAGAAAATCATTTTGGTTTCTAGAGGAATAAAGCAACATATGAGACAGTATGCCTACTGACCCAACGATGTACCTTAGAGGACAGGTTACACTAAGGCAAACGTACTTTTACAGCATTTTTAGACTTAGATAAACCTTTGGCAATGACGAATGGAACTCATTCTTTCAAATTGTAAAGATAGAAGTAGCAAAATTCAGGAAGCGAGAGGTTGCTTAAACCTTACATAGAAACCAGGCAGGAGTCTTGAGAAATGAAGGCCCAAGATGAAGTACCGGTTAAGAAGACAGTGGGACATGATTATAGATTATCCCTGGTGTAATTCAACGTTGAACTTGCGATGAAGGAAACAAAAGAAAAACTTGGAGAAGGAATTAAAGTTCAGAGAGAATAAATAAACACACTGAGATTACCTGATGATTTGCATTTCTCTCAGGAAAAGTTAATGACCTGGAAAGGATAGTAAACGGAATGGACAGTGTCTTGAAAAGCAGGATGTAATGTGAAAGAAAGTAACGGTAACGAACTGCAGTCGAATTAAATCAGGTATATCTCAGGGAATTAGATTAGGAAATAAGACCGTAAAGGGAGCAGATAAGTTTTGATATTTAGGGAAGTAAAATAACAGAAGATAGCCGATATAGAGAAGAAGTATTATGCAGACGAGCAATGGGAACAAAAGTGATTCTGAAGAAGACATGTTTACAAACATTGAATGTGAGTATAAATGTTTAGCTATCTTTTCTAAAGGTGTGTGTATGGAAGTGAAAGAAGGATGGCGAGTGGTTGAGACAAGAAGAGAATAGAAGCTTTTTAAATGTGACTGCTGAATATTAGGTGGGTAGATCATGTAGCTACTGAGGAATTATTGGGTATAATGCGCGAGAAGAGAAATTTGTGGCTGAAATTGACTAAAAGAAGTAATCAGTTTATAAAATACATTCTGAATCTTGAAGAAATCATCAACTTAGTACTGGTAGCATGTATGGGAGCCGACAACTGTAGAAGGAGACCAAGAGGTGAATACCATAAGCTGGTTCATATGGAAGTAGTTTGGTAGCAGTTTTTTTTGCAAGTGAAGAAGATGGCACAGGATAGACTAGTCTGGAGAGCTACATCAGGCCTTTCTTGGCACTGAAGACCACAACAACAACGACAGTTTGATTAATAAAAATTGGGCAGATCACTTTCATGTAACAGAATTTTGATGCAGATTATTGATACTGTTAACTTAAACCTCTCACATTCACTTTCTTGTAACACGAGTACATGCGAAATTGTTATTTCTTGAAATGAGTTAAATCCTGTGAAAACTGTTGTAACCCATCTACTTCATTTCTCTAATATACATCTACATGCTGTTCAAACAATATATTACCATAGCATGAAGAAAATGCTCTGCAAGAACAAATAAAAAATAATTTTTGTGATTTAAAAAAAAAACCTACTCTCTCATAGCGGCCTTTTTAATAATATTATTATTATTGTTATTATTTTTATTCAAATTATTAAGTCCTTGAATTCCATTAATTTGAAGGATAATATAATAATGGTGAAGCTAAGCATCAATATTTGCATGAGGTTGTAACTCATGCTGATGAAGATGTAGCTGATGTAAGCTGCTTACCTTGTCTTAAGTTGCCTGAAATATTCCCCGGATACTTTTACTTTGCCCACTTTAAATGTATAGGAGGAACCAAAGTTCGCACACTCGGACGCTACAACCTTGCATAAAACAGCACAAAAATGTCTGTAAAAAAACTTCCTTTCGTGCATATTTTCGGTGCCAAATGGACGACAAACAAAGACAATTTGGCAACACTGTAAACATATTACGACAAGCACTTCGTTTCAGTACTTGGTAACTCCGCTGTCCAATTAGGACAGTGGATGTTCCAGTTTTATTTGTATTTTTTTTAAAATCTCTAATTTTGTGCTGCAACATTTGGTATCTGGCTTCTTAATGGTTGTACAGCAATACACACGACATGTGCAACTACACTGAACAACACAGTCAAGGGAACGTTTCTTCTGAACACCGTCATTGTTTCCCAGTGTGACGTATAAGCTGGAAATTTGGCTCAAAGATGTCTTCGAACTTCTTCTGTAATGGTGAAAAACTATGGCGCCCTGCGATGTGCCCCTCGTGCTCGTCGATGCTTTGAACAGCGAGGTGGCTAAGCATTCGAAAAGAAGACGAGCGCTCTGAAGTTCGTATCAAGTGTAAATGGTGTTAATTGTATCAAGTTGCCACCAAATTTCACTACAACTCTGATCAACACCATCGTGGACGTGTCACACTATAGGAAGCTCGACACACCACCGCTTACCCATGTTTCACCAATTCCTTTGACGCTATTGCGATGGAGGTCAGAGCCGGAACGCTGGCCGTTGAAATCTCACCGTTTTCACATGAGTAGCTGAGGAAAACATTTCAGACACCCCCCTCCCCCCTTCTCAGAATCGACCACGAAAGTGCCTCTGCAGATGGCATAAAGGGGGTCAATGTAAACACCCCTTCCCTTAGAGGGTTGTTTCCCACTCATCGCACGGTCGAAAACGACAGTTGGTAATAGTATGAGCAACACGACTTTTTTTTTTCGCCGCTGCCAGTAATCCACGAACGATTCAATTTTTCTGTCAGCACATCGTGGGACTGAAACCTCACTGAACGCGTACTGTCCCATCTGGAGTGCAGCCCGACAAATATTTTTGCTCTGGTATATAGCCTGGCACCACTATACAGCTTAATAAACCATTCGACGAAATCTGAACGTCGCCCGAGGCGCAAAGCGTGTTGAGACTTTCGTAGCCCTCCTCTCTCGCGCCGCCTTGTGTGTGATACAGGATGGGTGCAACGTTGACGCATGCATGAATAAAATGGTGTTGGTCACCCTTAAAACCTCACCAGCTCGGTAACACCCTTGGTGCCATTTGCTCACCTTTCTTGCACACTTCGAAAATGTATGCGTCGGATTTTTTACACATATTCTCCTGAGTAGCGATCCGCCGTTACACCAGAGCATGAAGGCAGGCCACCTTCTCGACACTCTTCAGATCCCGCATGCCTACTTCTTTTTTTTTTTTATTTTTGCACCTTGATATTTGAGGCATCACCTCGATTACATTCTTATAGAGGAAGTTCATAGGTAACTTTGAGTGGAACTTCAGACTTATATGTCGTTATGGAAAGCAGTTACGGGATTTCGAAAAAGTGTTCCTTTATTTATGTTGCACGGTGTAAGTACGAAAAAATGTCTTCGTTTTTCCCGCATAATGTCGAGAGTGGAACACTAGAGAAAGAGCTTAAAGGTAGTTCGATAAAACTTCTACCAGGCAGCTGATTATGAATTGCAGGGTAATCATGTAGATGCAGGATGTTCACGAGCTACCACCTCGAGACTACTTTCTTCACGTGGCGCGCAGCGGAGAATAACTCTCAATATTGGCCTCATCAAGCGGTTGTGATGATAGGTGTTTCCCTTCTTGAAATTCTGACGCAAAAATTGACGTATGTAGATACTGATGTGACAGGTACTCATCAGGTTATTGTAGGAGGTAGAAGTTACGAACTATTCAGTGTTTACCTGAAAGTGGATGTGTTTTTGAGTGTTCTTTCAGCTGTCCGACGGCTTGGTAATTCACTCATGAACTGACAAAACACTACCTAGCGGCAATATATTCTACCAGCTGTAGTTTAGCGTCGTTTCCTGCTGCAGGCACCGACAAGCCAACTTCCAAGTGGTTTTGTGGTGATCTCTGTGAACGCTTGTGTTCCTGGTCAATCATGACATCATGTCATGGGAAAGTGGTTCTGGCTTGCTTGTAAGGTTTTCCGAACGACGTGTTGTTGTTGATGTGGGACATTTACCTTTTCGCATGTGAGCCCTGTGGATGTCCACTTTTTGTACTGTCAACTGTGTATTGAGATGTTTGAGTTTGTGGAATATTACCGAGATCTTGTACTAGTTCCCTGTAACAGTGATTGCATATTTCATTTAGTGAGTTTATTGATGGGTAATAAGGTCTGCACGTCATTTGGGAGGAAGAAATTAGAATGGTATGCAACCGTAATTGAATGTTATTATCTTAATTAATTTTGGCTGCACCACTGTCAATCTGTCAGTCTGTCGGGTGTGCCCCTCTTTGGATTATCCATGGACGTGTGGCAAGCTGTGTCCAAGGAAGCACTGACTTTTGACTGGCTCTGCTTTATGAACCTTTCTTAATCTTACTGGTTGTGATTAGTGAACTTGGTGTGTTTGTATCTAGGTTAAGTCGCTGTATCGTATTGATAGGTATCTATCTCGAAAGTTGTCGTTGTGTGTCTTGGCATTACATTTCAATAAATGTCAGGCACTGGACACAGACTGCAAGGAACAATGCAAGTTCGTTATTGCATTTCATCCCTTTTCTCAGAGGGTATCTTACGCTTTTAACTTCTTAAACTTACAGTTGGAGCAGTTTTATTTTTTTAATGTTAATGAGACATCTGGCGTTTGATGGGGCCCGCCACGAATTCCTCTCCTGTGCCAACCTCTTCAACCCAGAGTAGCGCTTGCAACCTACGTTCTCAATTATTTGCTGGATGTATACCAATCTCTGTCTTCCTCTATAGGCCTTGCCCTCTACAGCTTCCACTGTTACCATCAGAAGTCATTGCATGATGTCTTAACATATGTCCTACCATTCTGTCCCTTCTTCCTCTCAGTGTTCTCCACAGATTCCTTTCCTAGCGATTAGCCAGAGAATCCTATGGTTCCTTACCTTATCAGTCCATCTAATTGTTAACATTCTTCTGTAGTGCCACATCTCAGATGTTACAGTTCTCTTCTGTTTCGGTTTCCACACAGTCTATGTCTCACTACATTACAATTCTGTGCTCCCAAACCAAAGTTAAATAAATTTCTTCGTCATATCAAGGAATAGGTTTGATACTACTCTTTGCCAGGAATGCGATTCTTGACACTGCTAGCCTGCTTGTTTTGTTCTCCTTGCTCATCATGGATAATTTTGCTGCTGCGTAGCTGATTTCCTTAACTTCTTCTACTTTGTGATCACAAATCTTTGTGTCAAGTTTCTTGGCACTCTCATTTCTGTTACTTCTCATTACTGTCACCTATCCGCAACTTTCTTATCATACCAAAGACAAATCAGCGTTAACAGGCCAACTACTAGCAAGGCTACTGCTGTATGCTACCACTGTTTTGTCGTTAGTTATTTCAAAGGGTTTATTTCGCCACTTTAAACTGAAATAGACAGGCTAGTGCCGCCTTATCATAAGACAGTTATTGCCCGACGGATGTAATCGACATCTTTCGACAAAAGGCTACTGTCTTTGTTGTGAGGCGTCAGTCATTGAAGTTAATAAAATTCGCATGAGACCTCTTGGTGTTGTGTCTGTGTGATGCGGCATAAAAACAGATTCTACGTGTATTAATAATTACGACGTCTATGATAACTGCCTGAAGAGAGTTGTCTGCTATGACATTTAATGTTTATTTTGATTATAATTTTAATTATTTGAATTTTTTAAATTTTCTGTCTGTCAACGAATTGCTGCCCAATTATTTAAATCGTTCATGACTTAAATGTTTTATTAGTCGTGTTTTTAATCTGAAGGTTGCAGCCACTTGTGTTGACCGCTGGAGTGCTTTTTTTCCACACGCTGCATGATGTGAAGTATGTAAAGAAATTTCTTGAGCTTGGAAGGATTTAGAGGATCAGTTGCTGCAAAGTTTTCTTCGAAAGGAGACTACTCGTCACACAGAAACTCGATTTGCTGCAGCGACAGTGACGTCAATGGCTCACGGAACCGGCGTCGGAAGCTGAGGCTCATCCTTCACTGTAATGGCCGTAAAGCACGTCTCCTGTCAATCACTCTAGCAATCCTTCTGTTCCTCCACAAAAATAGAACGCCTTTCCTCGGCGGCTGGCTTCAGACATTATCCTGCACTGGCGTTGTGGGCACACTCCTTCAGCGAACAGTTTTGCATGTTACGTATTCCGGTGAGGAAAATTTTGCACGTGGTCTGTGAGTGACATTATTTCGCCCTCGAAGACACTTCCTGCCTCAAAAAGCGAATATAACACAAAATGCACAGCGACATGCAACTAAAATGCGTTTGTCGGCAAATGTGAGCCTCAGTCACGTCACTGATTGGTTTGAAATCATATCCTTGGCTCTCTCTATACAAAATCATTATAAAAAATATATTTCCTCTGTAGCACACGTCCTGTATTTTTTTCCTTTATTGAATTTCGATTCCCTCCGAAGGGGACGTGCTGGCAGCAGCTTAGTACGCTGCTCTTTAACCTACAGAATTTTTAAAGCATAAGAAGATAAGAAACAATAAAAGCAGGCGATAAAACGGTGATTTAAATTGTAAAACGGTGGAAAATTGTGGGGAGTTAAAGCATAAAACAAAGGTTTGGCGATGCTAATAAAATACACAGGAAGCAGACAGGTATGATAGCAGAGAGACAATTAAAAAATACAGCGAGAGTCTGGTTTCTGTTCGCAAGAGATATAAAAATCACACCCAGTGACAGTATGATTTCAGTTCGCAACACTTCGGAAAAGACGCACAACACTGAACACTGAACACTCACTGGAAACACTGCACTAAAAAGTCGGCACGAAGATGACGCACCACAGCAAAGGCCATATGGGGGGGGGGGGGGGGGGTGAGGGCTGGACAGATGAGGGGATGAAAAGGGAGAAGGAGAGGAAAAACGAAGGGGGGGGGGCGACAGAGAGAGAGGACTCATAAGGGGGGCAGGACAGACGCGAGAGGGAATGGGGAAAGACGGAGGAGGGAAATGCAAAAGGGCTCGGGGGAGAGAAGGGAGGCAGCGAGAGGGTAGGCGGGGAAAAAACAGGATGGTAGGGGGGGGGGGGAGGAAGCCCAGAAAAAGGACAGAGGAAGGGATAGGGAGGTGAGGATCAGAGTTCATAGGAGGGATTAATGGAGGGAGAAAGGGCATCATCCGGGAGGGGGAGTCGACGGAAGCCACTGTAGTAAAGGAGATCAAAGGTGTAGAGATAGAGGGTTGGAGAGGAGAGGAGCAACTAGGGGTAAAGGGGGGGGGGATGTAGAGTATGTGGATATGTTCGAGGAAAGGAATAGGAGCACGTGAGGCACATGTCCTGAAAAATATTCGTATGAATACCTCATACTTTAGCTGCAGCTGCTGTTACTGGTGTATAGTCTTCCATGAAGTTCCACGATTCCAGTCAGATGACGTCGACCTCTTGCCAATGTATTTCGGTTGGCAGCCACTCAGCCATCTTCAGGTGAGTATATTGCACTGGAGGTTACTGTTTTACATCGCTAAGTGTATACCAAAACTTTGGCACTGAGATGCAAAGACAGCCGCTACGTAAGCGACCTCTGTCGGCTTTCGCGCCCTCTTCGAATATTGCTCCATCTATAACGGTTATACTGCATGCGCGGACAGCGTGCTCGCGGTATTAAAATTCAAATGTCATATTAATCAAATTAACTGTTGTTGGATGTGTGATTAGTTATGAAATGTTTTCTATCAGAAGATACTAAAGAAATCATTGCGTACCAGGCCTTATTCAGTTGATAGCCCCAATCACGATGAATAAGATCTTTCTCCAAATGTATTTCCTCCAAATCCTTAATAACTGAAACCCAACAGTATCTCGCAGAGGTCAAGATTTCACATGGATGGCTATTTCATGGAATGTCCTGTGAGATACAGTGCTCGGGCGTAGCTGAATTACTGGGCTGCGGAAGGCGAGTATGGCGATCACATTCAACGCACTTTTCACACAATGTGCGTGTTGTCTCATCAGTATAGGCTTTGTCACACTGGCAAGATATTCTGTAGATTCCAGCCCTCAACAATCCCATATCGTCCTTTGCTGAACAGAGCACAAGTCTTTGTAGGCGGGCGGAAAGTTACTTTCACATGATCTTTGCCCAAGATTCTGCCAAATTTCGACGAAATATTGTCGGCATACGGGGGGAACGCCCTGGACTTGAACGGCTCCTTCTCGTCTCCATCTTGTGGGTGGTCACGTTTCATCCTCCTTCAAGGTGTGCTGATCTGATGTGGAGACTATCCATCACATTTGAACACCGACTGGGTGTTCCAGATACTTTGCAAGGCCGTCTCCATCAATTACAAAATGTTAGCGGTGCACCAACGTTACAAGGACTTCCATAATTTGTGATTGGCCGCGGCAGCTAGTGCCCACAAATACAAGTCTTTATGTGTAGGATTACGTTAACGGAAAGCCCCAATGGCCAATCCACTTTCAAGCTCACCAAGATATCTAGACGGCAGACTACCGCCCTTCTCCTCTTGTATCTTAGATTTGATATTTTCGTGGACCGAATTCAGGTGCTGTGGATAGCGTGACCATTCTTTTTTACCGTCAGGTCACACTAGAAAAGATTTTTGGTTTAAGTTCTACCGGTTTAAGTTCTGTGTTATCTGCCAAGAAAAACTTAAGAAACATCAGAATATGTCATAGGATTTGTCAACCTAGGAAAAGCGTTAGATAATGTAGGAGGGTTCAAGCTGTTGGAATTTATGAGGAAAAGTGGAGTAAACCACAGGAAAGAACGGATAATACAAAAGAGGCATTCAAGGAGTTTCTGTGCGAAGGTCGTGTGGTTTGGAAGTGGTATGCCAATTGAGGCAGTAATCCAGCCTGAGCAACAGGTTGATGATACGTGTTTGATAAACCATCGTGTCCTGCTGTGTAAATAAGTCCGCATCTACCTCGTCGGAAACGAATCGTCGACTTTTAGAGGTCTATTTCAAGGCACCAAAGGCGACATAATCGCAGTGGAAGAGATCGGGACTATAGGACGGTGTTCAAGTGTCTCCAACTTAAGTTGGTATAACCTATGATACGACATTTGCGATACCGGGACACGCATTAATATGAAGCAGGAGCAACCCCTGTCGTAGTTTCCGTTCCACAACGTGTGGTTTCCGAGAGACGCGCTGTTCTATACACATTCATTATCCGCTTGGCGTCTACTGGTGTTTTTCCTTCGGTAGCCATGAAAACAATTAGAGCACGTTAGTTCTGTTTGGACGTATTTGACAATAACGACGCACATCGGAAGGATACAAATATCACGCTGATCCCCTGCAAGCACGTCGGTGCTTAGGCCTATACAATGATGAGCCAAAACATTATGATCGCCTGCTTCATAGCTTGTTTGTCTGTCTTTGGACTGAAATACATAACTGATTGTGCGTACGAGGAATCCGACAGTTTGTTGGTAGGTTTGCGGAGATATGTGACCGCTGATTTACGCACGCGGTGGGGCCGCCCGATACCGACCCAGATAGGTTCTATAGGTTGTACATGAGGCGCATTTGGTCACCGAGGCATAAAACTGAGTTCTCTATGATCCTCCTCAAACCACTATAGCACGGTTCTGGCTCCAAGACAGGGACAGGTATCCTGCTGAAAGATGACATAGCCGCCAGGGGAAGATATCAAGCATGAAGGCATGCAGATGTTTCGAAGCTGTCAGCATGTCTTCAATTACTGCCAAGGACACAGGCGATCGCAGGATTATGTCCCCTATAGCATAACACTGCTCCTTTCATCCTGAGCCAGTGGCGTTCTGCACGTTTCGTGCAGCTGTTAATCTCGATGATGGCATTTGTCGAGACGAGCGCCGGCCTAGTGTAGCAAACACTTGCGCATTTACCAGCAGTGTTCTCTTGTAGCGGAGATGCCACAGATCACCATCTATCCTACTTTACAGAGCAGACAAGCCTCCAAACCCCACGTTGTGTAAGGAGTCATCGACATCCAGCCATTTAGCGCTTATAATCTGTTCATCGACAGAACAAACCTGATGTAATCAAACACAACCGCGATGACTCGTAGGCGTAGCACACGTTCTTGGAAGTGGGTTGTACTTGGGTATCTTGTTATTAAGTTCCCTTAAGATGTTCTAATGAATTAACAACTATCAACGTTTTTCTTAATCACGCTTTAGCTCTGACTGTCGTGTTGCTAATAAGCAGTATGAAAATGGCTGAGGCTGCTTCCTGGTCCACAGTGAAGCACGCGTAGAACACTGTTAAAAATGGCCGAGATATACACTGTTCTTAGTGTTTCTCACATCTGATATACGCAGCTACATACTAAATGTATCGGTAGTGTAGTAGCCTGCTGCCGTGGTGCTGTCCGTGGGTCGTTTGTTGAAGACTCGCGTTGATCATCCCTTTTTGCTCAATTTGTAATACATGTCGTAACTGTAAAAATCATCATCATTTTCTTTATGAATAATACACGTGTTATTGTTTGTAATTACATATCGCACATGAAATTCTTGTTTTCGTTTCAAATATGAATTCTTAATTATCGCTATACTATGAAAAATTGTTAATAAAGGTAGTTTAAATTAAGAAGTCATAACAATTTAATTTTCTAGGAGAAAAATTAAAAAACCGGATACTCTTTATTTGGGGTATGACCATTGTTTTATACCAAGATGTAGTCCTACACGAACCAGAATGATGAGTGTCATAGAAACATCATCATTTTCACAGAATCTCATACGCCGTACAAATACTGTATTTTAACATTTTCCGCTGCACCATGACAATATGAACCCAACAGAACTGATCTAGAGCCAAGTTAAGTGATCTGTCACGAGAAATATCAAGACTCTTACGCTGCCTGGTGTACTGGAAATAAAGCGCGCAGCTTTTTCACGTGTCACTGTCGAAATCTGGCTGTCTATAGAACGGCACGTCAGAAAAGAAGAGAACAAAATGCGGAGCCTCGGTGGCTTCGTGGATTATGTTGTTGATCGACTCGTTATCAACTTACCAGACGAGGGTTCTAGAGGTGAAATGTATTCCTCGGATTCGGATAAGGAAGAAGTTAAGACATTACCAGGTGACTGTGATTAATTTCTTCAGTGGCGTCAGTACTCAGCATTATCGTGAAATCCCTGCAGTATGCTTTTGCGTCACACATAGCTCACTGAGAAAGATATACGTTAGGAAAAATCATCACTCTTATTTGTAATTAGAACAGTATGTTACTTAAGAACGAAGAGCATTTATGCTTTCCGTCTGGTCGACTAAGAAGCTTGCTGTAGTGCAGGAGTTTTGCGTAATATTATTACATTCTCTTTAAAAATTAAATGACATTCGAAACTATATTGTTTCTCTTCTCGTCTCTTTTCACGTCTGAACTGCAGTTGCTCATACCATTGCAGTTTTGTGGGACCCACTGCCTGTCCAGTGCTTAAGTAAGCCGACAGAGCTGCTGTCCCGCATTATCGCTGAGTCTGTGTGCGTGTAACACAGAGTAAAAGTTAAGGGATTTGTCGAGACAAATAACAAGCCTGTTAATCTGCAGACGAGCTGGAACCAAAGAACTGTGCTGGACATAGCTTGGCTTCCGCTCCATGTGAAACGAAATTCAAACAAACGCGGAAGAATATAGAGCGTAATGTTTACGTCAGGTCTATTATTATGATGTACACAGTGTAGTAGTAGTTTCACTGTCCTACCTTTTTCCGTAGATGTTCACAATAGTAGCACGTGAACATTGGACCAGCTTCGCCGTTTTAATGATACTAGTTCTCAGGCTCCGTATTATAATAATTTGCCCTTGCCAAAGTTTCTTATCTCAGTGGATTTCCCCATTTGCAGCCCATATCTCCAGGATGATCCTCCGTCCATGTCTGCTCCGCTTACATGCAAAGCGTCCCACTCGAAAGAGGCCGCAGAAACATGTGTAGCAATGCCGCTGAAATTGCACGTTGCAATTTGTGACGTTTGACGAGGCAACAGGTACACTCTGCAATATCGTTTGAACCAACATTATGTTTCCGTGCATCGCTGTGGCTGGAATTCACTGTTCAGTGTTTAGTGACAACGTATCTCTAGTCGGCCGAAGATGGTGTGTTTCTTGTGAAACAATATTGGGTTTCTGGTTCCATTAAGACATGTCAGTGAATGTTTGTGGAACGATTCGGTGACCAGCGTATACCGTCTAAATGCTGCATATAAAAGTTAGTGAACAAGATGGAGAGAATTTTAACGGTGTTGGATCTTGACTGCGGGGGTCGACCTCCATTACCGGAAGGAAAAGTGACTGACGTGAAACAACGACTGTTGGCCTCTTCTGCAAAGTCTATTCGATGTTTGTCTCGGGAATGTGGAATGTCACGGAGAACATGTCACAGAGATTCGAAAAAAGGCAGCATGTTTGCACACAGATATACAGCTGTTTAGGAACTGAGTGTCAATGACACAATCTAACGCATTACGTTTTGCTGTAGGCTACAGGAATTTATTGGTTAGACGCCTGGGATATTGCTCTACACATGGTTCAGTGATGAGGCGTGGTTCTACACCTTTGGCTATGTGAAATGTCAGAATACCGTTTCTGGTGTAGTGGGATCCTAATTTCTTCTAGTCTGCTGTGACCTGTACAGTTTACATCGAAGTCTCTTAAGGAATCAGTGAAGCAATAGGACATGGATGGTGTAATGTCTCCACATAATGTAATCTGATTGTAATATTCCAGCTGTGATGTACAAGTGATGATGCGCTTCCGTAATTTGATACGACAACACTCTTTGCTGTGGTGAAAACGCTCTTTGCTGAAAGAAAAGAGGAGCATGTATGTTTTCTTGTAATTTTGCAGTGAACACATGGTGTGTCGTGGGACGATCACTCAGTTTTTAAAACAATTGAACAGCCACGATCGCTTGAATATCGTTTACTAGATGACCGGTTTCAGCACACTGAAGTTGCCATCATCGGATCTGTGAAGGTATAACATAACAGGTTTGCGGGAGGTCTTACATGAGGTAACTATATACATTACAATTATTACGGAACCACATACCTGAAACGTGGATTAACATTTATAATACCATATGGACGTCACGGCACGTGAGGTAGACCATCTGATAAAAATCATTGTCACAACCAATAAAAAATAATAAAGAACTGCTCTCATGGTCGTTCTTTCCATAAAGCATAAAACTGAAGTCACCAGATGAAACTACCACTGCTCGCCTAACACTGGTCGGCATCATCACTGCCCTATTCGTCGCAGGCTTACCTGCTGTTATTCTAGCGGTTCACATCCGGCCACCAGATAGCGCTGTCCAAGCAGCGCACACACAGTCCCACAGTATTACCACTCATTACTTCTAAAACACAACTTTGCTATAACTGCTTGTCACATTCCCTTGCAAAGCCCACATTTGCGCATACATTTCCTGTACATACAATAATCACTATAAAGTACGGCAATTACAAAATAAGAGCATCTGAGGCACAGATATTATCCATTGGCGCCTTACAAAACTACATATTATAATTTACCTCTATTCATATTGTAAGTAGGCTGCTTAGGTTTTTATGTTGGTAACGTCACGTAGCGCTCTGTACGAAAATCACTGGCTGTGCTGTGTGCAGTCTGTGGCTGGTTAGCATTGTTAGAATATCCGCTATTGTAGTGTTGGGCAGTTGGCTGTTAACAGCACGTAGCGTTGCGCAGTTGGAGGTGAGCCGCCAGCAGTGGTGGATGTAGGGAGAGAGATGGCGGAGTTTTGAGAGCGGATGACCTGGACGTGTGTCCATCTGAAACAGTAAATTTGTAAGACTGGATGTCATGAACTGATATATATATATATATATATATATATATATATATATATATATATATAATGACTTTTGAACACTATTAAGGTAAATACATTGTTTGTTCTCTATGAAAATCTTCATTTGCTAACTATGCCTATCAGTAGTTAGTGCCTTCAGTAGTTGGAATCTTTTATTTAGCTGGCAGTATTGGCGCTCACTGTATTGCAGTAGTTTGAGTAACGAAGATTTTTGTGAGGTAAGTGATTCATGAAAGGTATAGCCTAGGTTATTGTTAGTCAGAGCCATTCTTTTTTAGGGATTTTGGAAAGTCAGATTGCGTTGCGCTAAAAACAGTTTAAGCACAGTAATTTATAATTTTTCTAAGGGGACGTTTCAATATAAGGACGTCAGGAATATGCGGTTAAAGCCTGTGTGCTGGGCTTTACCTGTCTAGGCACTATGGTCTTGCGTATTGTAAGCACTAAAGAACGTATTAACCTTCTACAAAGTCTCTCACCATCTATACATTCGTTATGAGCAAGGTACGAATCAACTACGAAAACCTGCTTGGACAGCGCTGTCTGGTGGCCGGTTGTGAACCGCTAGAACCACAGCAGGTAAGCCTGCGTGGAATAGCTCAGTGATGATGCCGACCGATGTTAGGCGAGCATTGGTAGTTTCATCTGGTGACTTCAGCTTTGTATTTTATGGAAAGAACGACCACGAGAGCAGTTTTTTATTATTTTTTATTGGTTATGACAACGATTTTTATCAGATGGTCTGCCTCATGTGCCATGATGTCCATATGGTTTTATAAATATTAATCCACGTTTCAGGTATGTGGTTCCGTAATAATTGTAATGTATATAGTTAACTCACGTAAGCCCTCCCTCAAACATGTAATATTGTATCTTCACAGATCCAATGATGGCACCTTCAGAGTGCTGAAACCGGTCATCTAGTAAACGATATTGAAGCGATCGTGGCTTTTCAATTATTTCTTGTAATTGTTGGACATAAGTTATGCCGGTTGGACATTGTGCCTTTATGAGGTCAGATAAGTATGCATGTAGAGGTAATGTGAAGTTCAGAGGTCAATACGTAATGGTGATAATGAAGAATAAAAACTGAGTTTGTGAAAAAAAGAGGTAAATACTTTTTCCAACCTTCATTTGATGTTGGATCCTCGGACCTTCGTAAAAAGTATTTGTGAGTTAACCAATACAATACATAGTGATTTCTTGGTGAATTGACAATACTGGGCGAATCTGCAACCATCAAAGTCTGAACAACGCGCAGTATTTCACCGTAAGCTTGTATGTTCAAGACGTTCGCTAAGCGACCAGTTTGTTAGTCAGAAGATCTGATACTGCCACTGTCGTTCAACCTTGTCATTCTGAAAGAGTTTTCCAGAAAAGAAAATCTTACGGCGATTGTGAATATTGTTGCTGCTAAGAAAGGCGGCGTCTTTATGGAGAGTTCTATTAGTTTTCTCCGACTCTGCCTGGCGTTCTCTGAGAAGCAGAAACCTCCGACCGCCAGCTTATCCTATACCTAACCCGTTCTCTCCTTACAACAGCCACGAAGAAAACACATTCATCTATAGTCAAATTTTTTCACAGATTGTTTGTATTAGACAGGTAAAATGTATGCATCTAGGCAAAGAAAATTCAAAAGAGTTTTTTTAATGCAGTACCTGTTCCATCTGTGTCAAAGACAAAAGTCAATGTGCAAGTTAATTAATTAATTAATTTTTCCTTTATGAATAGCAGTTTCATTTCAAGAAATTAATCTTGGCTGGTACTAAGAGGATGGCGCCACATGCCACACGTCTCAAGTGACCATGACTGAGGTCGAATATTTTTCCCCGGCAGAGTGATTTCGAAAGGAAAGTGGCCCCCAATGTCACCTGTTTTAAAGCCACCTGGCTTTTTCTTCTGGGGCGGCCTAGAAGGCAACGTCTGCAGTTACGAACCTCACAACATGAAAGATTAACAAGAGAACAACATCCTTGAAATCCAGGCAGTGACACCAGAGGTTCTGCCAGCGACAGTTTACAAGTCGAGGGCGGTAGTTTCCAGCACTTTTTGTAATTCAACTTCATTTCCACATGAACAAGGCATGACATGTTCGTTTCATTTCATTTCCTGTTTGTTATGCAAGGCCTTTAAGGGTAATTTAAGCAAATATTTGTTTGTAGGTCCTCTTTCGAGTCGTTACTTTTGTTACTGCGTCACGTTACCACAACAGGCGGCATCCCAATGTCGCGAGGTTCAAAGGACATAATGTTTTGGCTTAATAATACGTACTCTCACCGACGTCGTGCTATGTTACTTATACGTTGCTGCAACGACCTCAAACGACAACTTTTTGACCGTCCCCTATACAATGTGTACAAGAATCAAGAGGGATAAATAACAATGGAAGACCACGAACGATGTGTTTGGATTCGAATGGGTGTAAGACAGGGATACAGTCTTTCGCCGCTATTGTTCAATCTATAGAGTAAAGAAACAGTGATAGAAATGATGGGAAGTTTCATGAGTGGGATTAAAATTCATGCTCTAAGGATATCGATTATACGATTAGCTAATGGCAGTGCTATCGTCAGGGAAGTAGAAGAAGAGCTACAGGACCTGATGAGCAGAATGAATAATCTAAGGTGTACGTACTGTGGATTGCATAAAGACCTGCATAAAGACTTGTGACCAGGAAGTAGACGAAGTTACGGGATTCTGTTATGTTAGAAGTGAAATAACATATGCCCGACGAAGGAAGGAGTACCTGGAAAGCAGACTGGTAGATGCAGAGAGGACATTCCTAGCCAAAAGACGTCTACTAGTATCAAATAAAGCCCTTAACTTGACGAATAAATTTATGAGGACGTCGATTTGGAGCACAGCATTGTACAATAGTGAATCATGGAGCGTGGGGAAACCGGAGTAGAAGAAAATCAAAGCGGTTGAGGGATGACGCTATAACGTACTGACGAAATGTAGATGTGTTGATAAGAAATGTTGGGAGTCTCCGTAGAATCGGCGAAGACACTAATATATGGAAAACGGTGACGTGAAGGAGAGAACGGTAGAACATGTCATCGGTGAATAACTTCCATGGTACTAGAGAGACGTGTAGGTGGCAAAGGTTGTAGAGCAATACAGAGATTGGTATATAGTGTACGAGTAATTGGAGATGTAAAGCGCAAATTATAGTCCGAGAGGTTGGCGCAAGAGATGAATTCGTGGGTAGCATCAAACAAACCAAAGTAATGACTGAAAAGCACTGCTATTACCAGATGTAAATATACAACACAATTAATCATATGTAGCTGTATGTAGCGGTATAGGTCTGCTGTGATATCGCAGCGTCATCAAAAACAAAAGTGGTGACTTGCAACACGTCAGTGTGGATCATCCCGAGTTGAATGGCATCAGAGTATAAGTGGTTTATTGTGCTGGCTGCTGCCTGTAGTTTTCCGCCGCCTGTTACGCTGATGTGCAGGTCGAAGTTCTTGTCGGCGCTGGAAGGTAACGCCAACGGCAGCGGTTGGTGTTTAAGCTAAATGCTGTCGACAAGTCGACCGCACGGACACGTCCTCGTCTCTGAACTGCCTGCTAATGAACCTGCGCGTCCTTGCCTCTCACCCTCTCCCTCTCTCTCTCTCACTCTCTCTTACTCTCTCTTACTCTCTCCCTCTCTCACTCTCGCTGCCTGTGTACCTCTCAGACCGCAACTGCAGGTACTGCCGCCGGAGGAGTTATGCAGTCCCACTTCCGTCTTAATTCCAGCTAGCTTTGTGCGCGCATTAACCGCACGGGAGGCGCCCCGCCTCTCACGGCATTATCGCCCATAGAGATGAAAGTAATAACTTCATGGCCGAGAAACTTGACGCTCCATCGTACGGGAAGTCTTCCCAACTGTTCCAGTTAGTTTGGAAGCAATTTAATTTCGCGCCACCAGCCGTGGCGCTTACAAACCACAGTAAAGGGTCCGGTTCATTGCAACCGGAATCCCAGTTCCTCTAGTGATTCTTAATTACTACCTCCCACAAAGTCAGTTTCATCTCCATCTGCAAACATACCGCTCATGCCACTTCACACTACGTGGCGAAGGATATTTTGTACTGTTCCAAGTCATTGCCCTTCGTATAGTGCTCGCAAATTGAGCTAGGAACAATTACTGTCTATACAGCTCGGTGCGGTCCGAAATCTGCCCGTGATGTCCTCGTGCCCCCTACGTCCCGTACGTAAGAATTTTGGAGTTGGAATCTTTCTGCAGTCGATTGTGAATACTGAATGTGAACTTACTCAAAAGCATTTCGCAAAAGGAGCGTCCTCTTGTCTCCAGGAATGTCCATCTGAGCTCATTGACCATTTCCATTGTGCACTTCTACTTATCAAAAGAATCTGAACTGCATCAGTGTCTTTCTTTAGTGGTACCTGGCGGACATCCACGAGCAGAATAAAGTGCTAATTTCACAAAGTATCTTGCATTACTGCAGGATATATGTCTGGTTAAATTCAAAGTGAAGGAAGTAAATACAATTAGACAAGGATATTTGTATAATTGATAACATTTTCTGTCGGTACATATGTAACCTGATACCAGTATGTGGTTTATTTCAAAACACAATTGATTACAAGATCAGAGTAGTCACTACTAAATTTATGGCTTACATTTTCTTCTACTGACCCCTTTAGTTGGCCATATAACTAACTCTGTCAACAGTCCACGTTATAGGCCCGCTATACTCTCCCTAAACTCTCCCAAGCATCCGCCGTGGGCCAGTCACCAAAGAAAGGCTTTCGATTTTTGTGGAGGAAGTGAAGTATTGCTAGAGTGACTGACAGAAGTCGTGCTTCGTGGTCATTACAGTGAAGGATGAGCCTCAGCTTCCGACGCCGGTTCCGTGAGCCACTGACGTCATTGTCGCTGCAGCAAATCGCGTTTCTGTGTGACGAGTAAAGTCTCCTTTCGAAGTAAACTCTGTAGCAACTGTACCTCTAAAACCTTCCAAGCACAAGAAATTATTCGTTTTATATTGCTCCGCAACTTTTCGTCTCGATAATTAATCGATATAATGGAGTCAAACAACAATTCATTAATACTTCACGTGAATCTTGCACGATTGTTTCTCCTATCCATCGAATTTAGTGAAACGTATTCACTTCTAAACCACGCTGCCTTTCTCTGCAGAAAATATACATTCGATCAAAGTCATGCTGAATCACTCTACAACCATTCAATTATGACACATTAACATTGTCATCAGCGAACAGTCTAATGTCAGATTTCTGCCCATTCTGTTGAAAATATAGTTGATGCTGCCAGACTACAGTTGTCTTGTGGCTAGATTTGAAAGGCTACAGGGCACTGTAAGCTTACACCCTGGCAGCAATCACTTCAATTTGTAAGCCTTCCACGTGTCTACCTGGTCATGTGTCTGCTGAACAGATTCTGCCCTCTGACAGTGGTTGTTGTTGTGGCCTGCATTGGAGGTTATCACTTCCATCAGAAAAATAAAGCTTGATACTGAAATAATTTATCGAGATGGTGGCCATGTCATTATTATAGTCAATTACTGATGTCTAATTAATACATCTCCAAAGAATTAATATTTTACGAAAAATGGATAAATTTTATTGATCATAAAATAGAACAAACAACACAGGTTAAGCGAGTTGACAAATAAATCATAAATTGTTGGTAACAGAGATAGAAAACAGAAACAATTAGTACCCCACTGGGTGGCGTTTGGTTGGCAAAGACCAAGGTTTATCTGTTTGGTCTGTTTACTCTGGCTCAAAACATGGATAATGGACTCTGAAATTACCTAACGCTGAGTAGACTTCCATACATTTATTCTACACAGAATTTATACTAAGTTGGTGCACCTGAGAACAAGTGGTGAGAATGTGATTCCGTTTGCCCTTACAAATTGGAGCAACAATACTAAACCTCTTTCTCGATGCATAGCGCTGTGTCAAGTAACAGTCATGGTGGTGCAAGTGTCTGCAGAGTAGTGATATGTAGCGCCTGTAATTCGTTGCCATGGGCATGAAATGGAAAGCCATGGCTGGCGATTTGTTAGACAGATCGCTATTATTCTCTCATGGAGCCCTGAAATTTCAGCAGATTCCAGTGTGTGACACTCCCAATCACCAGTCATACCATGGACTAATTTGGGTCCCTTATTTCGCAGTGCACACAAAGAGATCAAACATCAAGAAGGCAGAACTGATACGAATAATGTTGTCCTTGGTACAGTGAGATGTCTACGATGATGAAGTGTAAACTGTCAGTACAGCTAAGACTTCACCATATGCTCCCCAGTCAAGACCAATGCCAATGGAAGGTCACGATCAGGACAAGTGTCCTAAGAGCAACCTGCTCATAACAAGAGTGAAGACCAGAATCTCCTCTCTAGACTGGAGCCTAAATGAGATGGCCTTACCAAAACTCGGTAAAGTTGAAGAAAGCACCCACACAACTGCCCTGACAAGGGTTTCAGGCCAATTACAATGTTCCACAAGCACGTTGTCTCCCTCTCGCTTGCTTGCTTTACCCTCCGGCCAGTCCTAGCCAAAGTGAAGCCAATTCATGACTCGTAAATTCCTACACACTTAGGAGAGGGCGTTAGCACCCGAACTGATTTTCCCAGGACCTCTTTAGACAGTTCCCACATAGGACTAAATTGAACAACACATTTATAACAGAGATTATAATGTTGACGGGCCAAACACGACAATATGTCCGACCAGAGGCCACGGCTAAACTAAGAGAAGTGCTTCTGTATCCCAACACAGACCCTTTCACAGCCACGATAAATGTTCCATCCTAAATTCTTCCAAAGGACTGCGGCTTCTAAATTCTCAGGAGGCAGAGGGACGACACAGCCTGACGTGTTCATCGATAAAATCCAGTCAAAGGTGAAAATGAAAACACATGGATATTTATGGCCGCCATCCATTTACACAATAGGCGTTTATGACAGTCGAATCGTCTTGGCCAGGCAACCTACTTCTCTGCTGCATCGCTGACACTGCGAAGGCCAGAGACGGTTAACGGGTAGACCCAGGTAGGCAGTTTTTCGTCTCTTTGGCCAAAATCATTGTTTGCACATCTGTGCAAGAAACTCCTGGGTCCAGCGTTCTGTCCCCAGCAAGTGCTTTGAGATGTTCCTGTCCTTAATCGTTTCACGTCGCCAAGTTAACTAAACACTATAAAACAGGCCACTCCGGGCTGGTCTGTGGCACAGTGCCTTTTGCGCTGTGACTTCATGTGGCAGACAGCAGTCAGTGTGTAAATAGCGCATGTACAATCAAGACGGAACATGAGACTATACAATTATTGTAATGGCATAGCGAAAAGGGACGAATAAAATACAAGTAATTGTGCAGTTACAAACTGTCGCAATTACGACCGTAAAACTAGTGATGTACTATATCATCGACTCCCTAGAAATGCAGTATAAATGGAGCGGGTAGCTCTTTGCAAGTGAGCAGATAAAATCAGTGTTGACAATCTACTCAATTCATTGAAAATAGAGATGGGCGAAAGAGAGCAGTTGGGGCCTTGGAATCTGTGTCCCCAAAGAAGAAGAAAGTGGAACAAGGTACAATTACAGTGGCCATCTGTGAACTCACTGATTTAAGACAATTTTTTTTTTTTTTGTCATCAGTCTACTGACTGGTTTGATGCGGCCCGCCACGAATTCCTTTCCTCTGCTAACCTCTTCTTCTCAGAGTAGCACTTGCAACCTACGTCCTCAATTATTTGCTTGACGTATTCCAATCTCTGTCTTCCTCTACAGTTTTTGCCCTCTACAGCTCCCTCTAGTACCATGGAAGTCATTCCCTCATGTCTTAGCAGATGTCCTATCATCCTGTCCCTTCTCCTTACCAGTGTTTTCCACATATTCCTTTCCTCTCCGATTCTGCGTAGAACCTCCTCATTCCTTACCTTATCAGTCCACCTAATTTTCAACATTCGTCTATAGCACCACATCTCAAATGCTTCGATTCTCTTCTGTTCCGGTTTTCCCACAGTCCATGTTTCACTACCATACAATGCTGTACTCCAGACGTACATCCTCAGAAATTTCTTCCTCAAATTAAAGCCGGTATTTGATATTAGTAGACTTCTCTTGGCCAGAAATGCCTTTTTTTCCATAGCGAGTCTGCTTTTGATGTCCTCCTTGCTCCGTCCGTCGTTGGTTTTTTTACTGCCTAGGTAGCAGAATTCGTTAACTTCATTGACTTCGTGACCATCAATCCCGATGTTAAGTTTCTCGCTGTTCTCATTTCTACTACTTCTCATTACCTTCGTCTTTCTCCGATTTAGTCTCAAACCATACTGTGTACTCATTAGACTGTTCATTCCGTTCAGAAGATCATTTAATTCTTCTTCACTTTCACTCAGGATAGCAATGTCATCAGCGAATCGTATCATTGATAACCTTTCACCTTGTATTTTAATTCCACTCCTGAACCATTCTTTTATTTCCATCATTGCTTCCTCGATGTACAGATTGAAGAGTAGGGGCGAAAGGCTACAGCCTTGTCTTACACCCTTCTTAATACGAGCACTTCGTTCTTGATCGTCCACTCTTATTATTCCCTTTTGGTTGTTGTACATATTGTATATGACCCGTCTCTCCCTATAGCTTACCCCTACTTTTTTCAGAATCTCGAACAGCTTGCACCATTTTATATTGCCGAACGCTTTTTCCAGGTCGACAAATCCTATGAAAGTGTCTTGATTTTTCTTTAGCCTTGCTTCCATTATTAGCCGTAACGTCAGAATTGCCTCTCTCGTGCCTTTACTTTTCCTAAAGCCAAACTGATCGTCATCTAGCGCATTCTCAATTTTCTTTTCCATTCTTCTGTATATTATTCTTGTAAGCAGATTCGATGCGTGAGCTGTTAAGCTGATTGTGCGATAATTTTCGCACTTGTCAGCTCTTGCCGTCTTCGGAATTGTGTGGATGATGCTTTTCCGAAAGTCAGATGGTATATCACCAGACTCATATATTCTACACACCAACGTGAATAGTCGTTTTGTTGCCACTTCCCCCAACAATTTTAGAAATTCTGATTAAGACATAAGGACGAGAAAATCAGAAGACTGACTAAAGGAACAGAAGTTTGAGGAAGAAAAAAGGGTGTTAGAACTGATCTTAAAATGACCTGATCTAGCCCTGACAAGGGTCAAAGCTGTCAGACAAGTGCTGTTAAAAAAGAGAAAATTAATACAACGATGAAAGAAAGTGAGGTAAGGATGAAGGTAGAAAATGTGCTATCGAAATGTTTCACTCCGGGACCAATTCGCTGTTTGTTACATGGCAATAGACGGGTTAATTGGAGTTCCCAGGAAATTACCAATACACTAACTTTAAAGGCCTTTTCTCGAATCGCTTATATGTAGCTCAAGATGCATAACATTCCTTCGGCCTGTAGTGCAATGCTTAAAAATTGTACTAGAAATTTTAAGTGCAATCGAGGCGTTTCGGAAGAAATTCTGACAATTTTTAGAGCAAAGACTCATACATTTACAATGTTAGAAAACAAGAATGTGCTGTGTTTTGACGAAATGAACATTGTAGGACCCATCTGCTATGATGGGACGGAAGACAAGGTCTTAAGACCTCACAGCAACGTGCTAGTGGTTTATGTAAATCTTGGAAGCAATCAGTTTATTATGATTTTGATGTGACAATGAACAGTAACCTGCTCCAAGATATAATAATGAAAGCTGAACGTTAAGTGCTGCATGTGGTGACCGTACCGTATGATACGGGAGGCAAAAATTCTTGCGTTTGGAATGAGGTTTGCTTCGGCACTACCAAAATATTTTTCACAAATCCAGCGGACAAGGAAAGGAAGATCTGTGATTTATACACGTGCCTCACTTACTAAAGCCACTCAGAAACCACTTTTTGAGTGA
Organism: Schistocerca americana; assembly: GCF_021461395.2. Lineage (NCBI taxonomy): Eukaryota > Metazoa > Arthropoda > Insecta > Orthoptera > Acrididae > Schistocerca > Schistocerca americana. The sequence goes on along the minus strand of NC_060122.1, from coordinate 190,429,737 downwards.
AGGAGTATTTCTACTTAATGGAACTTAAGTAACGAAGAAGTTAATTGACAGCCTAAACTGTCAGGAGTATAACGCACCACCTATCAGAAGCTCACGTCAGTGTCACAGGTAGAGCGCAACAAAATGTTAGCAAGCTGCTCATTTATTTTCACACCAAACGGCTAAAGATCTGTTTCATGTTCTAGGAAAGGAAAGGGAAAGTATTTTATTTGAATTAGTCAGTTATGTGTTCGACGTTTCTAGAGTTTCCTGTGAGCATCGCAGGTCTCTACATAATGGGTTCGGTCTAAGTCTTCCAAGCGACGAGAACACTTTAAGAAGGTTTCGAAATGCATCCCTTGGTATGAACTTTGGAAACAAAAAGTGTCTGTTGCCGTTTCAGAATGGGTTTATCATCTCCATCACATCACTTCTAAGACTGTTTGAAGAAGTAAGAAAAGATAAAGGAAGGTACATCCTAACATCTCGACTAAATCAAGACTGTCTGAAAAATTAGTCTTCAAGAATTCGCGGTGTTGGTGCTTTCTATAACGACCCTTCAGAATTCGAGGTCAAGCACAGAATTCGGCTTATTGTTTTAATAGGAAATGGAGACGAAGTAGCGTTATCTAGCAGTGCGATCAGTAGCTAATGAGAAAATCAGTACTACAGCTGCTTCAGACACCGAAACGCACGATGGCGAATTCATGTAATTCATTACCAGTGTATTTTGTATTGACATGACAGAGGAAACCAAGTGAATGCTCAGTATGCATGTAGTTACGACACTGCTCACATTATGAAAGGGAAAGAAAAAATTGTGAGAACAATGCATGAAATAGGAGAAAAGAATCTGATGAAGAGGACGTTTCGCCTGACTCTGTACACTACATGGCAGGCATCTTGCATTTAAGTGCCGAGCCACTGACAGACCCTTGGGGTCTCGAACTGAAATATGCTCCTTACCTGAAACAAAGTCTGATTGCTGGATATCTACTGTTTCTCGAGCTTGTCCTTTAAAACCAACAACAGACTGGGTGAACACAGTAAGTTTGAAATCAAATTTTCCGGGTTTCATGGACACACCATTTCTACGCATGGCAAAGCAGTTAAAACTTTGAGGTCAACTATCAAGGCTAAGTTTCCTCTGGTGCACGAAGGTATCATTAGTTTGTATGAATAATCGAGAACATCGCACTACTACAGGAAGTACACTTGGCAACACCTCCAGACGTCGCGGAATATAACGCTTATCCTTCTCCTGGTGACCACCTGGGACGTTGCGTAGCCATCTAAGCCCGAGAAGGCATTCCGGTGGCTGATATCACATACCTTCCATCTGCCAGAGGCATGGGCGTCACCGTCATTGGAACGCGTATTGTCAACATTTATGCTCCGTCGAGGTCCACCCGCAGACGCTACAGTTCACCAAATCGGAAGAAATCGCCGCTTTGTTTCTTGGACGCTGTGACCATTACTTTCTTGGGGGTGATTTTAATTGTGTCGGGCACCCTATGGATCAAATTCCCCACTACAACACCTGTCAAGAGCTGCGCCTCGTCCTCCGTGATCTGTTGCTCCTCGATCCTTGTGAAGTTCGGCACGGCGACGCCCCCAGACATAGTTACGAGTCACTCCGCGAGACGCCTTGATAGGATTTACGTCTCTCGGGATCTCACACCAGCAGTCCAAGATGCTGAACTTTGGCCCATGGCGTTTTCGGACCACTGTGCATACATCTGCAACATTCTCCTTCTCAACAAGTGATCAGGCGCAGTCGTGCACCGTGAAAGCTAAACACCTCCGAACCGTGATTTATTTTCAAAGAATATTCTTAAGAATTTATTTTATTTACTAGCGATTCATCAAGAACCTTAACACATTTAATCACACATGTAAGTATGGAAGTAGTTGGCAGGGAGTAACTGAAGAAATCATAACCAAATTCCTTTTAACAAATGGGAATTTTATTCACTTTCATAGTGCCTAACAGTATTTTTTAAAAAGAAACAGATTTAAAATTATAATCAGAAAGCACCCTCTAAATATCAAAGTTATAATTTATTCAGAGGCAGAAAGAAACAAGTTTTAACTGTATGAGCTTTCGGGCAGAACCTTGCAGGTCCCTTTTGACACTGCCGTAGTTACGACCGCTCACAACAGCCTCTGAAAGACTACACTGGTGCAAATCTGCAACACACCAGATAACTTCAAACTAAGAGTTTTAACAATTTACACAAGCACGCAAACTATGGACCCCCCCCCCCCCTCCTGTAGGAGGGATGGAAATGGTACAAAACACTAACAATCAAAATATTAATCTTGCCACCGAAGTTGCAACTTCATTTTAACTTCTATGAAAAGGTTAACCATACAATAGTTAAGATGCTCTACAGTACACAGATACCGCCTCTCAAGATCAAAACATATTTCAGGTATTAGGCCGTTACACTCCAAGCAATAAATTCGTTAACACAGCAAATCCGACAAACATGACAGAGGCAGCTACTAACGTACGGTAGATTGATAGGGAGATTACCGAACAACGCGAACTGCAGGTTGCTCTAACCCGCCCCTACTCCACTAGGAAAAAGCGGACGACCCAATTTATAAACAATCATCTTCCCGCGGGAGGGCAGACGGAGAAGAATGGTGGGACGTTCCCAAAGCAAAACGGGTGGTGACCTCACCTAGAAAACAAGTAGAATTTAACAAGAGTAAATCAAACAACATATCACCTGTCACTTAACTTCTAATAAACTGCGATATCTCGAGAACATCTGGCGCAGTACCCCCAAATCGCACTCCCAAACTGTCCGCTGCCAGCCGCTTCAACGTTCGCAGGAAGGCTCGCCGATCTCCCGTCTCACGGGGTCGCAGCTCGCACCGGCCAGACTGATGTCGTGGGTTGACTCCTGTTGCTCTAGTGTCGACCACGAAGTCACTACCACTCCCCACACGCCGCGGCCCACTGGACTCACGTGGCGACGTCACATGCGCCGACGCTCAAGACGGACAAGTCATCTCGTGTCTCAGTGCGCGACAGACCAACCGATCGATCCAACCGCCAATGACCATTGCCTGAGCATACTCGAGCAGACTGGCGGCATAACGCGCAGACTGCAGGGTGACCACTCGCTGAGTTCTCTTACTGGCGGAGTGGAAAGACTCTCATTTTGCCGGCTTTAAGGTTGATCCGAACGACAGACATACTAGCACTCCGAACGACAGACAGACACTAACTGCCTAACAAATGCGGACGAGAGACGGACTAACAAGCTGGGGACGAGAGATTGACCCAGACTGACCCACTGGCGAGCTCATAGCGCCCCTTAAATGCACGTGAACAGGCAACCTTTCCCCTTTACCACCAGAGGGAGACACCATAGCTGCGATTGCCACAGCGGCGTCATCGCCACCGCCACCGGCAGAAACGGAGGGCGGCTGCTTCACACTACGCGCTGCGGCGCGCATTTCAAAATAGCAATTTTTTACCGCGGCTCAACCTCCCATCTTAATGTTCCCGAATGTCTTCAACGTGTTACCGAGAAATGGGCCACCTTTGAACGTCGCTTACCTAGGTACTGCACAACCTTGACTTGGTGGCTGGAATGTGCCAAACGTGCCATTCGATGTACCTTGATCAGTATGGGAAGGAAGCAGCTGCGTGACCCCGGCACACTACCGACTATTTCTACACCGTTCTCCGCGGCCTGGGCGCCCAGCTGCCCACCCTTGAAACCCAGACGGAACGCAGCAGGTTTAAGGCCCAACTTATGACGTTGACGCGCCATATACTGCAGGGGCTGATGGTGCGGACTCGACGTTAGGATTCGGCGGAACGAGAACATCCCACCATGCATTGTATTACTGCCGATAGGAAACACTGACAACAACTCATCACCGAGATCTCCGCCTGTCGCGCCCAGCAAGTCATGTGCCAGGCCGAAATCGTAAATGACTTTCAGACCACTACAGCAGAATGTACCAGGAGTAGACTACCAACAACGAAGCTGAGGAATTTGTGTTACCACGAGTAACTCGCACCCTCGCCAGTGACGAAGTGGAGGAGCTGATGGAACCAGTTACGCGCGGCGAAGTCCACGATGCAATCAACATAGGTGCTCTGTATAAGTCACCTGGTGTCGACGGGTTACCGATAGAATTTCATCGCACCTTCCTCGCGCTAATAGCTTCACGGTGGACGACGATGTTTCATTAACTGATGACGATGGGGGACGCCGTACCGCCGTCCTTTGTTACAGGAGTTATTATACCCATCTACGAAGCGAAACCGGGGGTGACGACGGCACATTACCGTCCCCTTACTCTGCTTAACGCAGACTATAAAATACTTACACGACTCCTGGCGACGCGATGTCGCAAGATTCTGACTGGCATTCTATCCCCGGAACAGACAACTCCGGGTGGCTCAGTTAATGTAGAAATGGCCACAGGATAATGTTGTGATTTAATTGCACTGGCAGCGGCGTGGAGACTCTGGGTCCCGGTGGTTGCCATTGATTTTGACAGCGCATTCGACAAGGTGCGGCATCGTTTTCTGTTCCCAGTATGGCACTGCCGAATCACTGATTCACGTCAGTGGCTATGCGGACGACCGCCTCTGCTTGGTCCGCTCACGGAGTGAAACACAAACGGTGCTTGATTTGAGAATAGCGTACGGAACTGCAGCGGGCAGTAACATGAACGTGAAAAACTCCACCGCGATGTCCATTGGACGCGGCCTATCACACGACGACTTAGCACCTCTCCTGTGTGTACAGAAACTACGATACCTTGGTATTATTCTCACCTTCACCGTGCGCCGCTCCACTACGATCAATTTTCGGCGTGCACTCCAAAGTATCCTCACGGCGGTGAGACCAAATCTCATCCGCCGACTCGATTCTTTACAATGTGACCAATACCTCAATCAACATGTGGCGTCTAGCATGGTTGACATTGAACAGGTCTTCCCGCTGCCATCAACTATTGGATGCAGCCTCCAGGCTGTCTACGGATGCTTTCGTACTTCCGCGGTAGGTCTGTTAGGAAACGGCTCATCCTCACCCCCCCCCCCCTCCCCCCACACACACACTCGGCGAGCGTGAGGCCACGGCCTTGTCAATTTGCGACTCCGAGCGGCGGCCTTGTACATGTCAACCATGCACATGCAGTGGAACGGGGGCCCCTCCCTTATGCGCAGCTTGCTGGAATTTCTTGTGCCCGCGATCATAACACCAGTACCAGACGCACATTTCTGATTTCATCGTCGACTTCAGTTATGCTTACACACACTTACCGAAATGCGTTTTCATCGGCCTAAAGATTTTTACACCCCACTGCTTCGTTAAATATCCAGCAACAACATCGAACTCAGACGTCCATCGTCGCGGTGGCCCACGGTATGGTCTCATATCCACCAGCTTGTCCTTCCCTCCAACGTCCGGGCAACATGGTACCACGTCGCATGTGGAAAATTCGCCACAAATCAACGTCTTCACGTCATAGGACTAACGGACTCTCCTCTTTCTTTAATGTGTCACATCACGGGTGACGATGCCCACCAACTGAATTGTGGTGTCACCAGTGACGTTTGGAAACTTGGGCGACAGTTCGTAGCCTGTTACCTCCGCGTTCCGCCGTTCGTTGCCTGTTATCTTCGCCTGTTATCCCTACCAACAAAAATCATGGAATTGTATGGGTAAAGGGGGTGGACGATCACCTACATGTATAATGATGTCTACCAATCACGCCTTGACCTGTGGCAGTACTTACAAACCGCCCACAGTGAAGTCGAGCACCAACCGCGCCCCCGTGCCTTCTTCGCCAATTTCCTACACGCGTACTTTACGTCACCGCCGGTCAGCTGGATGGTGCCACACGCAGACGACACTCCCCCCTCCCCCTCCCCCCCCTCCCCAGTGCTGACATCTGAGTGGAGTAGGCGCTTGGATAAGAGCCTCTTTTCTTTTACCCCCAATACCAGAGCACGCTGGTCTTTGCCCCAACCCTACTGTCCCCTCCTCTATGGCTTCTACCCTCCTTTCGGGCGCTTCTTCCCGGTAGCGGGTGACGGGGACACAGTGGCCTCGCCACGCATGCTGCCCACGGCCCACTCTGCCTCCACGCTCCATCTGCCGGGAAGTCTTGCCTGCAAGTCTTGTCATACTCCCGCATCTTCGTCCCTTTTTATCTATTGCCACACACCTCTTAGCTAGATTCGCTGTTATTCTTCTTACTTCTTCCGCCACCTTGTTAATAAAGACATCTGCTCGCCTCTTTCGAGTGTAAAAAAAACAAACAAAAGGCGGTTAAAGCGACTTCTCGCGTAAAGTGGGAAACCGGGTTCGAGTCCCGATCCGGCATTCATTTTCATGTGTTACTGGTAAATCGTATAGCTGTTCCGCAATTGAAAGAGTTGAAAACAAGTAAGTTGCCAGATCAAGATTGGATTCCCAATACGGTTCTAGAAGAATGCTCAGCGGCATTCACCCTTTATTTAGTTTGCATTTATCGTGAAACTGTGGTCCAGTGCAAAGTTCCAAGCGACTGGAAGAAGTCCCAGATGACCCGTGTGTATAAGATTAGATTAGATTAGATTAGTTTTTCGTCCCATAGATCCGTGCTGAGGAGGTCCTCGTGGATGTGGAATATGTCAATTTTTTTTAAAAGTTGAAATAACAATACTAATAGTATGAATGTATACAATACATCATTTGTGTCTATTAAAAATTCGTCAGTGGAGTAGAAGGATTTCGCCACTAGTAAATCTTTCAGGCTCCTGATCTTTATTTGTAACTAAATTTTAATCTTTACTGGCAAATTATTGAAGATGAGTGTGTAAGAGGTCCGAGCAGATGTAATTTTATGTAAGAGGTCCGAGCAGATGCAATTTCGGTGTATTGCTCATGCGCTGCCTACGATATGCAAGGTATAAAAGGTATAAGAGAATCTCTGACCAGAGAGCAGTGCTGACTGCAGTAGGAACTGTGTAGCTGTAGCAGTAAGTTGTTGCTAGTGAGCAGTCTGCTCTGGTGTATCGAGTTGGCTGGGCCGGTCGCGGTGCAGCGATGTCGGAGCCTGAGTATTATTGTATAAGGTAAAAGCAGCCTCGCGCATATGTAGTAATGTCATCTCAAGTCCCATGTAAATGTTTTAAAAAATCTCGAAATAGTAATCTTTCTCATAAAAAGTAACTTTTAACAACCATTCATTTCAATTTAAAGAATTTACTAAATTCTCCCATCCATGATCATCCCGATTGTTGCAAAAGAAAAATCAGTTGCTTCCTTTCATAAATGACAACTCTATCGGCCAGCATTGCACAGGGCTGTGCCAGAAAACATTATTTTAAAGAGCAGATATATATGCGCTATCCGGCGACTTTATTGAGGCAACAATTTTTCTCTTTTTTATTCAGAATGATCTTTCAGGGCCATGACGCAGCACTGCTGACGTCCAAAATTTACCAGGTTAAATTCACAGTCAATTATTGAAAAGTAATAAGTGAGCGACAATTTAATTGAGAGGTTAGTTTCATTGTATTATTACCAGGTTACCGAATTTTTTTTTTTTTTGTTGGGACGTTACACTGAATGTGAATGACATAATTATAATTTTTACTGTTGAGAGGTTTAGGAATTTTTCTGTTTTGAGCTTACATTAAATGAGAAAAGAATTTTGTGGGTAGATTAAATGAGAAAGAATTTTGTGGGGAGGTTACACTTGGCGACAACAGGCCAGGATCGTATTTTCTTTGTGAATTTCTGAGAAGTAGTCATATATCTGCTCTTATTTACTTAAATGTAGTTTGCATCTGGCGCAACGCATTTACTATTTTGTCACTCTTTCTTTCACAGATCATCGGCAATTTTTTGATCTTTGTTGTAATTGTATTTGTTCCATTTTTGCTTTGACTTTGTTTCATTTTATGCTTAATTTTGATTTGTAAAAAATGCCGCGAAGAACTGTTAACAGTACATCGGGATGTGCAGTGAGTGAAATAGCCGACTCGAATAATTCGACCGATAATTCTTGCGGCACTCAGTGTAATAGTGATAATCGTCTAATGACAGATAATCAGTGCCTGCCGATCACTAGTAATGATATTGATCCTGAATGAGATTTTCACTCTGCAGCGGAGTGTGCGCTGATATGAAACTTCCTGGCAGATTAAAACTGTGTGCCCGACGGAGACTCGAACTCGGGACCTTCGCCTTTCGCAGGCAAGTGCTCTACCAACTGAGCTACCGAAGCACGACTCACGCCCGGTGTTCACAGCTTTACTTCTGCCAGTACCTCGTCTCCTACCTTCCAAACTTTACAGAAGCTCTCTTGCGAACCTGGTCCCGAGTTCGAGTCTCGGTCGGGCACACAGTTTTAATCTGCCAGGAAGTTTCATATCAGCGCACACTCCGCTGCAGAGTGAAAATCTCATTCTGGAAACATCCCCCAGGCTGTGGCTAAGCCATGTCTCCGCAATATCCTTTCTTTCAGGAGTGCTAGTTCTGCAAGGTTCGCAAGAGAGCTTCTGTAAAGTTTGGAAGGTAGGAGACGAGGTACTGGCAGAAGTAGAGCTGTGAGCACCGGGCGTGAGTCGTGCTTCGGTAGCTCAGTTGGTAGAGCACTTGCCCGCGAAAGGCAATGGTCCCGAATTCGAGTCTCGGTCGGGCACACAGTTTTAATCTGCCAGGAAGTTTGATATTTATCCTAATGATGAGCAAACAAATTCAATTATGTCCACAGTAAATTTAACAATTGATGACGCAGCACGTGCCGATACAATGCACGCTTCCCAGTTTGACACACCCGGTTTGCAAAATTTGAATTGTGAACAGATAAATTTTTCTCACGAAGATGAACAATGTAGTCAGAATGCGTCAGCTTTATTTGATTCCGATTTAGTGACCAATAGTGCACATCCGATTAGCAAACCTTTTCAAGAATCAGAGAATGACCAAATAGTTACACAAAACGTGACAAATGCACATACACCATCACACAGCACAGAAAATACAGCAGCTACTTTTAGCATGGATCGAGTTATGGCATTGTTGATACAACTTAATGAAAATCTTAAACAACATCTTAATGAAAAACAACAACTTCAAACAACTTAATGAAAGTCTCAAATAGTCGAATGATAAGCAAGACAACAATTTCAAACAACTTAATGAACAGAACAAACAACTTAGTGAACAGATTACAACCGTTGCCGTGTAATGTCATGATACTGAAGAACAATTACGTGAGGAAATTAAGGCTTGTGCTAGGAACAGTAGTGAAGAAATTAGATCCGTGGCACAAGAATTAAGTAGTACACGTGTAGCCACAACGAAATTACTTAGAGATGAAAGTAGTGCAGTCGCTAAACAATGTTCTGAAAACGCAACATAGTTACGTGACGAGTTTAAATTAATGTCATCAGAACTTTCACGCACGCTGGATGCGAAAGTAGACGCGAAATTTGGCCAACAGAACAGCCAAATTGACGAACGTTTTAATCACCACCTACACAACAGTGAAACGCGTTACAGTAAATTTATACAGGAACAGAATAAAGTAAAGCAACAAGTCATGGAAACAATTACTGCACAAAGACAGGAAGATAAGAGTAAATTGTTTACGAAAGTAAAAACATACGTAGACAACAATATTGCTACAGTATCAGACGAAATCAAACAGTTGAACACCGAATTGCATGATGAAATATCCGATCTTAAAAGAAAAACAGACACACACACACATTAGACTTTCAGACAATGACCAACAGACTTGAAAAGTTGGAACTAATACAGGATCCGATGCCATCAACGCAGACGTTAAGAAATTGAACAAAACCACACGTAAAATACAAAAACAAATTAATGCTTGTGACACTAAAAACGACGATCACGTAAAAGCACTGACTGAAAAATATGATGAATTGGCCAGTCGTATTGACGTTATCGAAAGTAATAATGACACCAAATCAGACGATACGTCACCTGTTTCGTTTAATCAAACACCCGAATTCCAAAATTTACAGTAGATGATCAGTGAGATAGGTTTGTCCAATAATACATTACGTAGAAAATTGTCAACTTTACAGCAAGAAGTGACAGAGATGAAAAATGTTTCAGCCTTTAACGCATCACAGCATGCGCCACTTTGCGAACATTTATCACACTCACACAGCCAGTGTAACTTAGGTAATGTTCAGAGACTACATGACTTAGAATCCGAACAGACACGGACAAATAGATTCTCATGCAATCCTGAACCTGTTCATACATACAGAGACGATAATTTTGGTTACAAGCACTTTCTATCCGTGAGAAAATTTAAGATATTTAATAATGACAGAACACAAAGTCACGCTTTGGACTGGATGCGACAATTTGCTTTCGTATTTTCACTAGCTTGGCCTGTAATGCAGAAACTAGAATTGGACTGGATACGACAATTTGTTTTTGGATTTTCACCGGCATTGCCTGTAACGCAGAAACTAATATTTATTTGCAGCGCGTAATTGACCTCAGGGGATTCATTACGCTTCGATGAATATGTACTGTAGCGTGCGCAGGGCCCCGAGCCGTAGTAGTGCTGTTTCATCTTTAGTTTTCTGCACTGCTGCCTTCTCTTTTACTATCCATTATATCTATCAAAACAGCTCTTCAACTATCGATCTATCTAGGATTGGAAACGAGTAAAGGAAACCTGATATGACAAATTTTACCGAAAGTGACAGTTTTCTTTAGACACTCCTGAAATGACAAGAACTATCAGCGTAATTTTAATAACAAACAAAATTTTAATCAACAGTAAGTACAAAATTTTCAGCAATCACTGATACATTTAGGCAACAATAGAGGCTTTTACCACAACAGCAACAAAACCAGCCGGTTAGCATAGCTAACCAACGAAGTAATGTACAAGGTCAACCAAGCTTTAATGTTTCGCCGCCTACACGTATAGCGTCGGCTCCGCCAAATAGTAACGCACAGCAACAAGGAAATCAGTACGTACAGAAAACACACCATTTTAACTCATGTCGCAATGCACCGTATACAAATGACTATCATGACAGACGTAAAAGTAATGAGCACAATTTTCAGCGTACGTTTAATAACAGTCGGTTTTACCAGCAGCAAAATCATTCGCAACAACAGATTATCATGAATGAACCAGACAATCGATATCATCCCGAACGTAATACGTCACGAAGAAAAAACAGAACAGTACAAATAGTAGAAATGCCACAGCATCCTCCCGCGAATAACAGCACGTCAGAAAGAATCTGACTAGATACAGTACAGGTTGCATCTTTCAGCAACGTAAGTAATACTTTTGAGACAGAGAATCTTGTTCACGAAAATGTTATTACTTTTGACGACATCCGAGGCACACTTTTGCATGAAAAACCAGTTATTCAAAAAACCATTTCCTACCCTGTCATTGAAGTAAAGATTGGATCATCCAAATTTTCAGCAGTAATCGATTCTGGATCACCTATGTCAGTTATAAATGAAGAAACTTTCAACGAGTGTAACAAAGAGAATATCTATCCCACGTTACCACTAGGCAAAACGAAAGTAAAAGGAGCAGTATCGAGTAAAGGAGTAGATGTAAAGTTCCAGACACACTTATCATTTTGTATTGCAAGTCATACGTTTCACTCAAATTTTTAGATTGTTCCCTTATTGACAGCAGACGTTATTTTAGGTACGAGTTTTTTGGTACAACAAGACGCAGTTATCGATTTTCCAAATTCGTATTTAATGTTAAAGGATGAAAATGTACAACTGGCATTAGAATTTCAGCACTCTTTATCTGCAGAAGAACAAACAATTAATCGTACAGAGGTCATTTCTGCATCACGTAACATAGACTGTCATTCCACATTGTTCACAGATACGCACGTACACAACTATAATACTCCGGACGAAGCCGACTATGACGTTATGCAGATGATTTCACATAAAGTTAAACAGAGCAGTGCAACTACGCAAAATTCTTTTACAGCAAGCTCCAGTTTTTGACAACATCCCTGATACTATGTCCGGTTTTATGTATGAATTTCAAGTTAAACAGCACGACACGTTTAAAGCCAAAAATTATCCCATTCCATACATTCACAGAGATAAAGTTAAGAAAGAATTACAAGCTATGTTAGACCAAGGAATTATTGAACCGGCAGTTAGTCCGTACATAAACCCGCTCCATATTGTTAAGAAAAAGGATGCTTCACTTCGCCTCGTACTTGATTCGCGTCACATCAATGACATTATTATTAATGAAACAGATCGCCCACAGACACTAGAAGAACTTCTACAGAAATTTCATGGTACTGCTATTTATTCCACGTTAGATTCGAAATCGGGATTTTGGCAAATTCAGCTCCATCCGAACTGCGTAAAGTACACAGCTTTTCTCTGTTTTGGTGACTGTTATCAATCTTGTAAATTACCGTTCGGTCTAACTATTTCTTCAGCAGCATTTATTCGCGGTTTGAATAGTATACTTCCGACAGAACTTAAAGACAGAATCACAACGTATGTAGACGACATTCTTACTACAGAAGCTAATTGTTCTGAACACAATCTGATTCTTGAACAACTGTTACAAACTTTTCGTGTACAAGGACTCACAGTCAGTCTTAGCAAATCGCACTTTGGTAAAACTTCCATAAAATTTCTTGGTCATGTAATTTCAGCAGAAGGCATTGCGCCTGACCCGGAAAAACTTCAAGCTTTACGTGACATTACTGTACCTACGACGAAGAAACAACTACGCAGCTTTTTGGGTTTAATTAACTTTTTTCGTAAATTTATTCATTACTCTGCTTTAGACACCCCTAGATTATGTCAATTGACGGGTAAAAACACTATTTGGTCCTGGGATAGCCAAGCACATTCTGAATTTGCTAATCTAAAACAAGCTTTGTTGAATGCACTACTTTTATCACATCCAGATCTTACCAGAAATTTTTCCATTGCCACCGTCAGTTCTAACACCGGTTTAGGCGTACACGTTTTTCAGGAAACTGAAGAATGTGGTTCTACAGTAATTAAAAACATCTCGTTTGCGAGTCGCTTTCTGTCACCTGCTGAACGCAATTATTCTGTTACAGAACTTGAAACATTATGTGTTATATGGGAAACTTACGAGATTTCGGCATTTTCTTTATGGAAGTCACACGACCGTTTACACAGATCAGAGAGCGATAAGTTTTTACTTTCAGCAAAATTTACACACGACAGATTAAGCAGATGGAAAATTTTACAGGAATTTAATTTTACAATTGTTCACATTGCCGGTACACAAAATGATGTAGCAGACGCACTATCCCGTTCTCTCAGCAACGATCAGCAAGACATCGCAACCAACTTCTGCAAATCAAATTTCAGCGTCATGTACATTCAACAAGCTGCATTTGAAAATTTCATTTCGCCATCATTACGAGACATAGCACAAGAGCAGAGTAAAGACAACGTATGGAAAGAAATAAACACCTTTGGCAAGATAGGAATAATGTTACCATCAGAAACCATTACACTGTACGCAATAACATTCTGTTTCGCCGCTGTCACCCTGACAGCAACAATTGGTTACTATGGATTCCTGACGAGTTTGTTAACAAATTAATTTGGTATACTCATTTAAGTTACGCACATTACGGAGCCAGAAAATTTTTTCTTATACTGAGGCAGAACTGTTATTTTGCCAACATGGAGAAACGTATTCGACGAGTTATAGCGTCATGTAAAAGCTAAGTCAGACACGACTTCACATATTCCTCCGTTACATCCCATTGTACCTGTTAAATTGAAACACATGGCCGCTGTAGACATTTTAGGTCCGATTCACAGATCTAATAGAGGTTTTTGTTACATATTTGTCGCTGTTGAACTCACTTCGAAATTTGTAACCTTCACTCCGTTACGCAAAGCTACTGCTAAATCTGTTTCGAAAGCATTTGTAAAACATTTTCTATTTCATGTAGGGCATGTATTGAAAGTAATTTCCGACAATGGACCACAGTTTCGATCTGCTATATGGACACGTATGTTACGAACAAGAAACAATTCTCCGATCTATATATCCAAGTATCACGCTTCTTCGAACCCTTGTGAACGAGTAATGGAAGAAATTGGTAAACTATGTAGAATATACTGCCATAAAAAACATATTGATTGGGATACACACATACTGTCATTCCAGGATGTAATTAACTCGATACCAAATGAATCTACTATGCTATCTCCGACTGTTGTATTGAAAAATGTTGAACCACCTAACAAAATTAAAGAATTAGTATCCTTTCCTACATCGCGTCGAGTACGCCACCATGAAATAATTGACATTGCACTCAACAACATCAACCGTGCCGCAGAGCGCCGGAGAAGACAGCAAAAACAGGTCTGTACACGCCGTGACTTTCACATTGGACAGAAGATATTAGCACGTACACACTATTTATCCAACAGAGGAAAGAGTAGATGCAGTAAATTTGAGCTTCTATACGCAGGTCCATACAGAATTCGCAGCATTCCTCACCCCAATGTAGTACACGTCGAAACTTTGAGAACCAAAAAAAGCAAAGGCAATCACCATGTCTCCAATATTAAACCCTTTACTGAATGAACATACTCTATGATTTATCACACTGTAATGCCATTTCCTGATTTTTATATGACCATTATTGCAATTATATTTATATGAACACTTACTGATGATTATCATATTTTTTCTTGGCAAGTGCCCAGCAAGGTAAGGTTAGCAGGTCGCTTTTCTTGTCGTTACACATCAGACCGTGCACATTTTTTCAGATAAACTTACATATTTTATGACCAATTATGCAAATCTATCTATGTGATTATCTACTGATGATTATCATATTTTATCTTGGCAAGTGCCCGGCAAGGTAAGGTTAGCAGGTCGCTTTTCTTGTCGTTATATTTCAGACCGTGCACATTTTCCATTTTTCGTGTATGTATGATTGTTTTCCTGTTTTGTTTGTATACACTACGAAATCTTTAAGATATAACAAACACCGGTTGACCTTGACATTTCTCGTTATGATATCTCAATATCTTGACTATTGTACACTTTTGGCTACTGCATTATGAGACTGTGTGTACATTTTTGCACCTGAACACTCTCTATGTGTTTGACATAATACGTTTTCTGTCATGCTATGCTGTATGCTTAATTATATCACTAGAAACAAGTTTTTATTTAATGAGTATATGATTTAAATGCAAGATATTAATCCTTATTCATCATTTTCAGGAAGCAATAACGTGTAAAAGAAATAACTTAAACAAACCACAGTGGATTACGATGAAATGGGAATTTCACCTTCGGAATGAACGAAAGAAATATGCAATACATTGTCATGAAGAGTAAATGGATCAGAATTAACAAGCATTAACAAGAATATACTATACACATCGTATGATAGCAGTCTTGACTAATTATTTTTCTTTCAGAATACGAGGCGATTGATGCAGGCTGTCAGACAGAAATACACATCTTAGTTTTAGTGATGAAATATGCTAGGAATAAGAAACTCTATACTATGAATAGTTGTATGAATAATGAATAATGATGTGTGTATTTTTTGCAGATGATAATGAATGATGATGAATAGTTATATGAAGAATATGTTAATATGAATAATGAAGTTTTTCTTTGTAGCTGATGATAGTGATGAAGTTATGGTAATATGAATAATGAAGTTTTTCCTTGCAGATGAGAATAATGATGAAGTTTATATATTTACTGTTAGTTAAGAAATGCTATGTAGTTATTTAACTATTTGTTGCAAATCGTTTTGACAGTATGTCTTATGTCGCATGGTATAATGACTGAATGTTTTGGAAAGGACAGCTAGAGTACATACATATTGAGTGCACGGTTTCATTACCTGTTAATTCGAAGTTCACTACTTTTCAGCATAATATGCATTTCTTCTTTCAGCTCAATAATCCATTTTGTATTTTTCCAGGAGAAGCTATTCATGATATTAATGTGCTATTAGCAGTTAGTCATTAAACCTGTTCTAGTACTTGCATTTTTTTACCCATTTGTGTGTGTGTCATTCATGAATGTGATCACATAAACTCTACTTGTTTCATAACCTTACCACAGATGACTCATGACGAATGATGTTACTAATCCTTATATCCAGCAATAAGTCAAAAGCAAATATTTTCATGCCCCAGCAATTAATTATCGATCCCAACACAATGCATTGCTAGCACCAAAAAAAAAAAAAAAAATTTATCAGTCCCAGCTATTACCAGTATACAACCAAATAATGCTACTAGTTTAAGATGTATTTCTAGTTCTAAATATAATACAACTTTCTCAGATGTATTGAATCCATTATATCTACGTATTATTGTTACAGTGTGTTGCATTCTAAATATGTCCTATGTCACTTGAATGATTACTTCTGAGTAATACTGAATGATGATTTGTAATAATGCATAAATGCTATGCCAATAATTTCTGTGAATAACATTTTTGTTATACTCTATAAATGCTATGCCAATAATTAACTGTCATTTTCAATGATGACTTCTGAATAATACTGAATAATGTTTTATAAAACTATATGAATACTTGGTAACTGGCCAATGAGTGCCACTGTTTCTTATATTTTAAATTTGTCTTATGTCAGTTACATGATATCATATATGAATACCAGTAGCTTGATGCTACACTCATTAGCTCCTGTTTTGAATGATGACTTCTGAACAATGCATAAAAATGGTTTGTAACTGGCCAATGAGTGCCAATGATTACTATAATTAGATGAATTATGTAAATGCTATACCATTAATTAACTCTTGTTTTGAATGATGGCTTCTGAACAATGCACAAAAGTGGTTTGTAAGTGGCCAATTAGTGACAATATTTACTGTAATTAGATGACTTATGAATAATGTTCTGCAATACTCCATACATAGTACAGAAATGTTTAGTAACTAGGCAATGAGTGCCAACAATTACTCAAATCGGTTGACAGACTAGTGTAATTCTCAATGATGACTAGCATAAGGCTTAATGTCCTTCACCTTCTGACCTAATTACCAGAAATTACTGCAATATCCGTTTGTCCAGTCCATCCTCGTGATCATGGAGCACTATATTTGGTTTTTGCACTAATTCTAGGTTGGTGAAAGAGTATGGATTCTGCAAGAGTGTGGTGTTGAGACATCATGCTGTCCACCACCTTGAACGATGGAGATGTTATTACGGTCCTTTCAGGGCCATGACGCAGCACTGCTGACGTCCAAAATTTACCAGGTTAAATTCACAGTCAATTATTGAAAAGTAATAAGTGAGCGACAATTTAATTGAGAGGTTAGTTTCATTGTATTATTACCAGGTTACTGAATTTTTTTTTTTTTGTTGGGACGTTACACTGAATGTGAATGACATAATTATAATTTTTACTGTTGAGAGGTTTAGGAATTTTTCTGTTTTGAGCTTACATTAAATGAGAAAAGAATTTTGTGGGTAGATTAAATGAGAAAGAACTTTGTGGGGAGGTTACAAGTGTTCCTGAGTAGTGGACCCCTTTTTGAACTAAAGTAAGTGCTTTTAAGTCCTTGTGCAGATCATTTTTGTTCCTGGTATTGTATGTATGAGCTGAGCTGTTTGTTGGAAAAAGAGATACATTATTTAGGACAAATTTCATTAAGGAGTAAATACACTGAGAGGCAGTAGTTAGTATACCCAGTTCTTTGAAGAGGTTTCTACAGGACGCCCGTGAATTTACTCCACAAATAATACGTATTACCCGCTTTTGGACTCTGAAAGCTTTTGTTTGACTTGAAGAGTTAACGCAAAATATTACACCATATGACATTATGGAATGAAAGTGGGCAAAGTATGCAAGCTTTTTCATTTTTAAGTCGCCTATGTTTGCTAACACTCGAATTGCAAATACAGATTTGTTAAGGCGTTTCTGCAGTTCTGTGGTGTGCTCCTCCCAACTGAATTTATTATGAAGTTGTAATCCCAGGAATTTAAGACTGTCTATCTGCTCCTCTTCATACTTTTTGCATATGCTGGGTGGAAACCTCTTACAGGTTTACGGACATGCGAAATTAAAGACCAGTATCCCTAACATCGGTTTGCTAAGAATCCTTGCAATATAGTAAACTTTCCTGAGACCGAGAAACACATATCCATGATTTTAAAAAGTATCGCTCGTAGAAAACACAGCTTGCCCTCTTCTTACATAATACACTATCGTCAGTAGTACCCCAAGGAACTGCGATAAGAGTGATATTATTCTGTATATACGTAAATGAACTGGTGAACGAAGTGGGCAGCAGTCTACTATTGTTCTCTGATGACGCTGTAGTGTACGGAAAGGTGTCGAAGTTGTGTGACTGTAGGAGGATACAAGATGACTTAGAAGACGTTTATGTTTGATGTGATGATAGCCAGCTAGCTCTAAGTGTAAAAGAAAGTTAAGTCAGTGTGGTTAAGAAGGAAGATCAAACCTGCAATGTTCAGATACAGCACTAGAAGTATCCTGCTTGACACGTCGTTTAAATATCTGGGGGTAACGTTGCAAAGGATGTAAAAGAGCATGTGAGCACTGTGGTAGGGAAAGCGAAAGGTTGACGTTGGTCTACTGGCATAATTTTCGGAATGTGTGGTTCATCTGTAAAGTAGGCCACATATGGGGCGGTAGTGCGACCTATTACTGAGTTCTACTTGAGTGTTTGGGGTCCGTACCAGGTCGGATTAATGGAAGACATCGAAGGAATTCACAGGCAAGTTGCTAGATTTGTTACCGGTAGGTTCGAAAATACACAAGTGTTACAGAGGTACTTCGGGAACTGAAATGGGAATTCTCCGAGGGAAGGCCAGGTTCCTTTCGAGGAATACTATTGAGAAAATTTATAGAGTACCGTATTTGAAGCTGACTGCTGAACGATTCTACTTGCGCCGACATACGTCTCGTGTAACAACCACTAGATCTGATACGAGAAATTAGGGCTCATACGAAGACATACAGACAGATGTTCTTCACGCTCCATTGACAAGTTTAACGAGAAATGGAATGAGTAGTATTGGTACAGGGTACCCCTCCTCTGCGCACTGTACGGTCGCTTGTGGAGTGCACTATGTATGTAGGTGTAGAATCGTATTCGTAATTAGCTAATGCATTTCATAACATTTGGGAGACTATTTAAACGTCATGTGGACTGTGGTTAACTTTGACTAAACTGAACTGTTTTACGAAACAAAATAGATAAATACGGGTATCACAACTGCTAAAACGTGAGTGAGTGAACGCGTAATTACGGTCCGTGTTTATGCTACATGTGTTCAGTCTTTACACATTTGGAAACAATGTCTAGACGATAAAACCGAAACAAAAAGCGTTGGAACGTGACCTGCAATGCACGGTGAAACGAACTGGAGTATTCCTCACAGGGCATTGGAATACAGCCGCAAGGTAAAACGCGGGCATTTGTAAGAAATATATAAAATGTATTCGTATTTGCGAATAAGAACAGCAATTTGTTGTGTAATGGAATGTGACAATGAAAATTTGTCCCGGAACGGGATTCGAACCCTGATTTCCAGCTTTACGCGATTAGTTATCTTAACAGATTGGGCTACCCATGCGCGACTTTTGGCCATACCCAAACTTCGATATGTTGTCATTCTTGCATCAGAGCCTGTGCTCGTACATACATTATGTAATTCCCGTACAGGTGAGGGCATTTTACTTGAAAGCCGCTGCCTAGTATCGGCGGATAAATACCATCTTCAGTGCCTTTCTTGTTAAGAAGAACGATGCAGTGTTCCTTCAGACATGCATTCATGTCAGAACGAACGTTACATTGTTGTTCTTAAAAACACAGGTACTGCAATATGGTATTTGTAACAGAGTTTTACGAAAAGACCCCATTTTTTCCAAACTGCTCATTATTCTATTCTTAACAAATCAACTAGGAGTGTTGCACACGCCGAATCTTTCAAAATTTAAAGCAGTCAAACTTACTGTCTTCCGTTACAAGGTACACTGATGAGTCAAAACATGATGAGCACTAAAATTTAGTCAGTAGCGAGCCAGTGGTTGCGTTGGGCCTTCCATCGAGCTACAGACCCCCTTGAAGATGTCCTCCGCAGACGGGGACGAAACGTTTGGAAGTGACACAGAACTCATCAACCGACCACGACATAACACACCGGAAAATTATAATGGACGTGACATAATGAGCACTGCCCACTGCGACGTTGATCGCCTCCTGGTGGCGTTGGGCACGTGACGCAGTAAGGTATGAATGTGAGCGGAACAGAGACGAATGGGCTATGATCATAGTGAAGATACCGGCCACAAACGCAGAAATCCACTGATATAAGAGGTTTTCAAAAGGGCACATTGTTGTGGCTCTGTGGCAGGAAACGAGAATCTCTGAAACGGCTAAGCTGCTGTCGGGCAATCCCGCACTGTGTAATACATGATAGCAGCGATCTGTGGCATATCTCACGACAGAGTACGACAGAGTACGATGCTGGTCCAGACACAAGTGTTTCGGAGGACACAGTTCAAATGCCTTTGTTGAACGTGAAGCTCCACATCACACGACCCCTGCGTGTACCTGTGTTGACCTAACGATATCGTCAGTTACGGTTGGAGGAATTGCATTCCTTGTTACACCAGGTATGAGGCTGAGTCCTTACACTCCGCCTTGCAGATGAATCGCCACTTGAAACGTACCACAGTTTCAGGCCAGTGAGAGCAGAATCATGCTATGGAGTACATTGAGTAGGGCTTCTATGTGATCTGTGGTAGTACTCATAGCCACCTTGACAACAGTGAACTACGTGAACCTTCGTAGAATGTAGGCTTTCACGGCCGGTGTTGTTTTCAGTTGAAACTTCCGGTGTGAGAGGTCGTGGTCGGTGTATAAAATTTCCACCTAACGTTTCATCTCCATCTGTGGGAGACATCTTCCGAGGTCGTCCGGCTACTGCAGATCACCTGCAACCTTTCATGGTTGAAGTCTTCTCTGATGGTTACGAAATCTTCCAGGAAGATAACTCTCCGCCACACGAGACTTGAATCTTGCAGCAGTGGTTTGTCGAGAATGACAGTGAACTCACACAGATGTCTTAGGCAGCCGATGCTCCTAATCTGTACCCACTGGAACACATAAAGAGCGCCAGCGGCGTGCTCACAAACCACCGTCCCGTAATTTGCGGGAATGTAGTGACCTGTCAGCAGGCATCCGGAGCTATATACTTCTCTAACCCTATCAAGGACTTGTAGAATCCGTGCCAAGCAGAATCGCTGCTGTACTGTGTTTGAAAAGCGGACCAGCACGCTACTAAACAGGTGGTCATAATGTTTTGGCTAATCGGTGTGTGTGTTCTAGCCTATCATAAAAAGTGATTTGCTCTTTTCGGTTGACAGTAGCAGAAGACGCTTTGTTCAAATTTGAAAGTTCGTGAAAATATGGATCCACTGATTTAGTTTACATTTTTACATGATTTGTTAATATTTGAGGAGTTAGAGTTCTCTTCTCAGTGAATGTACAATAAACTATTTTCAAAAGACTATTTGTATAGCATTTCATACACGTTTCTCTATTCTTCTTCATAGTGTCCATCTTTGTTTAAACACTTGTCATAACGGTCTACATGCTTTTATATCCCTACTCCATTCAAATCTGCCGCCTGTGAGAATAACAAGTCTTTGATTAGCTGCTTCTTTCACCTCATCTGTTCCGAAGCGCTTGTCATTCTTGTAAGCTCTCACCCACTTATGCACTTCGCTGTCACTCATCGCAAAAAATGGTTCAAATGGCTCTGAGTACTACGGGACTTAACTTGTGAGGTCATCAGTCCCCTAGAACGTAGAACTACTTAAAGCTAACTAACCTAAGGACATCACACACAACCATGCTGGAGGCACGATTCGAGCCTGCGACCGTAGCGATCGCGCGGTTCCAGACTGTAGCGCCTACAAACGCTCGGTCACACCGGCCGGCACTCATCGCATTTAGACTATACACACCCTTTATCTGCCGATGAATTACCGTTCCAGTAACGTTCCTTGTTCTCAGAAACCGAATCACAGACCGTATTGCACAGTGGGTGGGCTGATAAATTGCTTTAAACATTTTGAACTGACGTTGTAAGGGGAACACTGCGACAGTATCAATGCAAGTGGCCTCGTTTGACGAGCAAGGCATGCCAGGAAAATGTATGCACGTTTCAGTGTTCGCACGACATTTCATTATCTACGACGAATCGGTGTATATTTTGCGAGTAACCCTCATACGTTCAGGAATCCAAATTTTTTGACGCTGACTGTCAACTATATAACATTTAGATTCTAAGCTTTAACGTGTGGGGATCTGTTTCGATTATGTGAGTGAGAATATACAGCCAGTGTATGACTCACAATTGCCTAAGGGCAGTGTCATTAAGTGAGTTATAATCACCCATTGGGTGTCCAAGTTTCGAAATCAATCGCAGTTTAATTTTTTTCTTCTTTTTGGTGTCAGTCTTCTGACTGATTTGATGTGGCCCGCCACAAATTCCACTCCTGTGCCAACCTCTTCGTCTCAGAGTAGCGTTCTCCACCTACGTCTTCAATCATTTTCTGGATGTGTTCTAATCTCTGTCTTCCTATACAGTCTTTGCCTTCCACATCTCCCTCTAGTACTATGGAAGTCACTCCCTGATGTATTAACAAAACTCCTATCATCCTGTCCCTGTACCATTCAGTATTTTCCACACACTTCTTTCCTCTCCCATTCTGCTCAGAAACTCATCATGTCTTATAATTCCACCTAACTTTCTACACTCGCCTGGAGCGCCTCAGCTCAAATGCTTCGATTCTCTTCTGTTCCGGTTTTCCCACGGTCCACGTTTCACTACCATACAATGATGTGCTCCAAACTTACATTCTCAGACATTTCTTCCTCAAATGAAGTCCTATGTTTAATACAAGTAGACTTCTCTTGGCCAGGAATCCTCTTTTTGGCGGTGCTAGTCTGATTTTGATGTCCTCGTTGCTCCATCCTTCATTTGTTATTTCGCTACCTCGGTATCAGAATTGCTTAACTTCATCAACTTTGTGACCATGAATCCTGATGTTAAGTTTATCACTGTTCGCATTTCTGCTACTTCTCATTACCATTGTCTTTCTTCGATTTACTCTCAATCCACATTCTGTACTGATTAGGTTGTTCACTCCTTTCAGCATATCATATAATTCTTCTTCACTTTGCCGGCCGGAGTGGCCGAGCGGTTCTAGGCGCTTCAGTCTGGAACTGCGCGACCGCTGCGGTCACAGGTTCGAGCGCTGCCTCGGGCATGGATGTGTGTGATGTCCTTCGGTTAGTTAGGTGTAAGTAATTCTAAGTTCTAGGGCACTGATGACCTCAGATATTAAGTCCCATAGTGCTCAGAACCATTTGAACCATCTTCATTTTCACTCAAGATAACAATATCATTAGCGAATCGTATCATTGACATCCTTTCACCTTGAAATTTAATTCCACTCCTTAACGTTTTTTTATATCCATCATTGCTTCTTCGACGCACGGATTAGACAGTAAGGGTGAAAGACTACATCCCTGTCTAACACCATTATAAATCCGAGCACTTCACTCTTGTTCGTCCACTCTCATTATTTCCTCTAGGCTTTTGTGCATATTGTGTATTACCTTTCCCTCCCTATAGCTTAGTGCAATTTTTCTCAGAATTTCGCACACGTTCCACCGTTTCACATTTTCGAACGCTTTTTCGAGGTTCACAAATGCTATTTAATTTTTCTGCAGTCTTGCTTCCATTATCAAACGCAACGTCAGAGTCGCCTCTCTGGTGCCTTTATGTTTTCTACAGCTAAACTGATCGCCTCTAGCACATCCTCACTTTTCTTTTCCATTCTTCTGTATCTTAATCTTGTCAGGAAATTGAATGCATGAGCTTTCAAGATGAGTGTGGGATAATTCTCGCACTTCTCAGCTCTTGCAGTCCATGGATTTGTGTGCATGATATTTTTTCGAAAGTCAGATGGTATGTCGCCAGACTAGTTGTTTTGTTGCCACTTCGCCGAATAATTTTTAGAAATTCTGATGGAATGTTATCGATCCCTTCTGCCTTATTTGATCTTAGGCCCTCCAAAGCTCTCTTAAATTCTGATTCTAATATTGGATCTCCTATTCTAAATCGACTCCTGTTTCTTCTTCTATCATATCACACAAATCTTTCCCCTCATAGAGGCCTTCAATATACTCTTCCCAGCTATCTGTTCTCTTCTCTGTATTTAACAATGAAATTCCCGTTGCACTCTTAATGTTACCACATCTGCTAATAATATCATCGAAGATTGTTTAGACTTTCCTATATGCTTAGTCATTCCTTCCACAGTCATTTATTTTTCGATTTTTTCAAATTTTTCATGCAACCATTTCGTCTTAGCTTCCCTGCACTACCTACGAATTTCATTTTTCAGTGACTTGTAATTCTGCATTCATGAATTCTCCCGAATATCCATCTTTCATCGATCAACTGAAGTATTTCCTCTTTTAATCAAGGTTTCTTCGTAATTACCTTCTCTGTTCCTAAGTTCTTCTTTCCAACTTCAGTGACTGCCCTTTTTAGAGATATCCATTCCTCTTCAGTTGTACTACATACTGCGCTACTCCTCATTCCCGTATCTACAGCCTTAGAGAACTTCTAGCGTGTTTCGTCACTCCTTAGTACTGCAGTATGCCACTTCTTTGCAAACAGATCCTTCCTGACTAGTCTCTTAAACCTCAATCTATTATTCAAAAAGCTTCGTCCGAGGAGGCCTTGTAATCCTCAACGGTACCGACCGGCAGGCGCGTCATCGTCAAGGTACTGGATTCGGATGTGGAGGGGAATGTGGTCAGCAAACCGCTCTCCCAGCTGTATGTCAGTTTACGAGACTGGAGCCGCTACTTTTCAGGCAAGTAGCTCCTCAGTTTGCCTCACAAGGGCTGAGTGGATCCCGCCTGCCAACAGCGCTCGGCAGACCGGATGGTCACCCATACAAGTGCTAGCCCAACCCGGCAGCGCTTAACTTCGGTGATCTGACTGTAACCGCCGTTAACACTGGGGCAAGGCCGTTGGCAACCTACTATTGATCACTACTAAATTGTGATCTGAGTCTATATTTACTCTTAGGTACGCCTTACTCTTCAGTATCTGATTTCGGAATATTTGCCTGATCATGATGTAATCTAAATGAAATCTTCCGTTATCAGTCTAGAATTTTCCAAGTATACCTCCTCCTCTTGTGATTCTTCAACAGAGTATTCTCTATTACTAACCGAAATTTATTACAGATCTCTATTTTTCTCCTCTCTCATTCCATATCCCGTATTCTCCTGCAACCTTTTCTTCTATTACTTCTCCTACAACTACATTCCAGTCCCCCATGACTATTAGGCCTTCGTCTCCCTTTACGAACTATATTGCCCTTTCAATATCCTCATACACTGTCTCTAGCTCTTCATCTTCATCTTGCGACGTCGGCATGTACACCTGAACTATTGTTGTCCGTGTTGCTTTGCTGTCGATTCTGGTACGAACAATCCTATAGCCGAACTGTTCACAGAAACATACTCTCTGCCCTACCTTCTTATTCATAACGAGTCCCACCCCCGATATATCATTTCCTGCTGCTGTTGATATTACCGTATACTCATCTGACCAGAAATCCTGGTCTTCTTTCCATTTCACTTCACTGATACTTCTATTTCTAGATTGAGCGTCTGCATTTTCATTTTCATTTTAGGATGCACGGATTTAGCGGTTTCGATTTGTATCAAAAACAAACAAATTGCCCTTTCTAGAGGTTTTATTTATATTTAACGTTTTTGCTAACAACGAATTTATTGCGTTTGAGCTATGATTTGGGTCTTTGCTTATTACTTTATGATTCCGTTTGCGAATAGAGGATGTTCGAGTCATTTTTAATACACTAGCTAAAAAACTGAGGACTACGCAGTCTCAAGAGTCCAGTGAAAATCGTGGGGCGAGACTTCCTGCGGGTAGAGGTCATCAGTCTTTAATTCCTTCCGAAAGCGAGGCGCGACTAACTCTGTTCGACTCTATTATCTCACTCCTCACTAAATATTATAAACGAATGGTCCCGTCATAGTAATTAAGCGACGGCTCGCTAGTGTTCTTTAAAAATCATCAGCAATGCCACCCAGATACGTGTGGTAGAATAAGTCACCCTCGTTTTGCCATTGGGTTTGTCAAGAGGACTACGGAGCAAACAGATGTTGGGAGTGACATCTGTGGTGTCACCACCAGACACCACACTTGCTAGGTGATAACCTTTAAGTCGGCCGCAGTTCCTTAGTATACGTCGGATCCGCGTGTCGCCACTATCAGTGATTGCAGACCGAGCGCCGCCACACGGCAGGTCTAGTCTAGAGAGACTCCCTAGCATTCGCCCCAGTTGTACAGCCGACTTTGCTAGCGATGGTTCACTGTCTACATACGCTCTCATTAGAAGAGACGACAGTTTAGCATAGGCTTCAGGTACGTCATTTGCTACGACCTAGCAAGGCGCCATATGCAGTTACTATAAGTACTGTCTTCAAGAATGTATTCTGAACAGATAATATTGTGACTCATGTACCGTCAAGAGCGACGTTCATCATTAATGGATTAAAGTTAAGTATCAAACTAATTATGTCCGCTTTCTGAATTCTCATTCCTTCTCATGTTCTAGACCTCACGTCAGTATAGTTCTTCCCTCTTCACGCCAGCCCGCGTGAGCTAAAACGCGTGTATTTCGGCCTCCACTCGTAACAGTTGTTGGCTCTTCTGCTAACACAACACATCTATCCCTTGGTGTGGAAAATTATCGCCAAAAGGCTGAAGACTCAACAATGAAGTACGATATGAGGATGCAGAACAAATGGAAACAAACTGCGTGAAAGAGACGTAACGTCTTTCCATTTGGCCTATGATGGAAAAGTGTCACAATCATCTCTCCATTCGAAAACGATTCCATGCTTTGCTCAAGTCTATTATCTGCTCGATCCCGACAAACACTGTCAAGCGAAACTTCTCTGTTATTGCAGTGCCTCTCGCTTTTCATTGACAGTATCAGCACTCAGATACACTCACTCTCATACCACACAATAAAACATGTTGTTGTTGTTGTTGTCTTCAGTCCTGAGGCTGGTTTGATGCATTTCTCCATGCTACTCTATCCTGTGCAAGCTTCTTCATCTCCCAGTACTTACTGCAACCTACATTCTTCTGAATCTGCTTAATTTATTCATCTCTCGGTCTCCCTCCACGATTTTTACCCTCCACGCTGCCCTCCAATGCTAAATTTGTGATCCCTTGATGCCTCAGAACATGTCCTACCAACCGGTCCCTTCTTCTTGTCAGGTTGTGCCACAAACTCCTCTTCTCCCCAATTATATTCAATACCTCCTCATTAGTTATGTGATCTACCCATGTAATCTTCAGCATTCTTCTGTAGCACCACATTTCGAAAGCTTCTATTCTCTTCTTGTCCAGACTATTTATCGTCCATGTTTCACTTCCATACAAATACTTTCAGAAACGACTTCCTGACACTTAATCCTATACTCGATCTTCACAAATTTATCTTCTTCATAAACGCTTTCCTTGCCATAGCCAGTCTACATTTTATATCCTCTGTACTTCGACCATCATCAGTTATTTTGCTCCCCAAATAGCAAAACTCCTGTACTACTTTATGTGTCTCATTTCCTAATCTAATTCCCTCAGCATCACCCGACTTAATGCGACTACATTCCATTATCTTCGTTTTGCTTTTGTTGATGTTCATCTTATATCTTCCTTTCAAGACACTGTCAATTCCGTTCAACTGCTCTTGCAAGTCCTTTGCTGTCTCTGACAGAATTACAATGTCATCGGCGGACCTCAACGTTTTTATTTCTTCTCCATGGACTTTAATACCTACTCCGAATTTTTCTTTTGTTTCCTTTACTGCTTGCTCAATATACAGATTGAATAACATCGGGGACAGGCTACAACCCTATCTCACTCCCTTCGCAACCGCTGCTTCCCTTTTGTGCCCCTCGACTCTCATAATTGCCATCTGTTTTCTGTACAAGTTGTAAATAGCCATTCGCTCCCTGTATTTTACCCCTGCAACCTTTAGAATTTGAAAGAGAGTATTCCAGTCAACACTGTCAAAATCTTTCTCTAAGTCCACAAATGCTAGAAATGTAGGTTTGCCTTTCCTTAGTCTATTTTCTAAGATAAGTCGTAGGGTCAGTATTGCCTCACGTGTTCCAACATTTCTGCGGAATCCAAACTGATCATCACCGAGGTCGGCTTCTACCAGTTTCTCCATTCGTCTGTAAAGAATTCGCGTTAGTATTTTGCAGCTGTGACTTATTAAACTGATAGTTCGGTAATTTTCACATCTGTCAACACCTGCTTTCTTTGGGATTGGAATTATTATATTCTTCCTGAAGTCTGAGGTTATTTCGCCTGTCTCATACATCTTGCTCACCAGATGGTAGAGTTTTGTCAGGACTGGCTCTCCCAAGGCCGTCAGTAGTTATAATGGAATGTTGTCTACTCCCGGGGCCTTGTTTCGACTCAGGTCTTTCAGTGCTGTCAAACTCTTCACGCAGTATCGTATCTCCCATATCATCTTCATCTACATCCTCTTCCATTTCCATAATATTGTCCTCAAATACTTCACCCTTGTATGGACCCTCTATAAACTCCTTCCACCTTTCTGCTTTCCCTTCTTTGCTTAGAACTGGGTTTCCATCTGAGCTCTTGATATTCATACAACTGGCTCTCTTTTCTCCAAAGGTCTCTTTAGTTTTCCTGTAGGCAGTATCTATCTTACCCCTAGTGAGATAAGCCTCTACATCCATACATTTGTCCTCTAGCCATCCCTGCTTAGGCACTTTGCACTTCCTGTCGATCTCATTTTTGAGACGTTTGTATTCCCTTTTGCCTGCTTCATTTACTGCGTTTTCGTATTTTCTCCTTTCATCAATTAAATTCGATATTTATTCTGTTACCCAAGGATTTCTACTAGCCCTCGTCTTTTTACCTACTTCATCCTCTGCTGCCTTCACTACTTCATCCCTCAGAGCTACCCATTCTTCTTCTACAGTATTTCTTTCCCCCATTCCTGTCAATTGTTCCCCTATGCTCTCCCTGAAACTCTGTACAACTTATGGTTTAGTCAGTTTATCCAGGTCCCATCTCCTTAAATTCCCACCTATTTGCAGTTTCTTCAGTTTTAATCTACAGTTCATAACCAATAGATTGTGGTCAGAGTGCACATCAGACCGTGGAAATGTCTTACAATTTAAAACCTGGTTCCTCAATCTTTGTCTTACCATTATATAATCTATCTGATACCTTCTAGTATCTCCGGGATTCTTCCATGTATACAACCTTCTTTCATGATTCTTGAACCAAGTGTTAGCTATGATTAAGTTATGCTCTGTGCAAAATTCTACCAGACGGATTCCTCTTTCATTTCTCTCCCCCAATCCACATTCACCCACTATGTTTCCTTCTCTCCCTTGTTCTAGTCTCGAATTCCAGTCACTCATGACTGTTAAATTCTCGTCTCCCTTCACTACCTGAATAATTTCTTTTATCTCATCATACATTTCGTCAATTTCTTCATCATCTGCAGAGCTAGTTGGCATATAACTTGTACTACTGTGGTAGGCATGGGCTTCGTGTCTATCTTGGCCACAATAATGCGTTCCCTATGCTGTTGGTAGTAGCTTACCCGCACTCCTATTTTTTTATTCATTATTAAACCCTCTTCCTGCATTACCCCTATTTGATTTTGTATTTATAACCCTGTATTCACCTGACCAAAAGTCTTGTTCCTCCTGCCACCGAACTTCACCAATTCCCACTATATCTATCATCAACCTATACATTTCCCATCTTTAATTTTCTAACCTACCTGCCCGATTAAGGGATCTGACATTCCACGCTCTAATCCGTAGAACGCCAGTTTCCTTTCTCTTGATAATGATGTCCTCTTGAGTAGTCCCCGCCCGGAGATCCGAATGGGGGACTATTTTATCTCCGGAATTTTTTCCCAAGAGGACGCCATCATCACTTAACCATACAATAAAGCTGCATGCCCGCGGTAAAAATTCCCCTTGCATTCAGCCGTTCGCAGTACCAGCACAGCAAGGCCGTTTTGGTTAGTGTTGCAAGGCCAGATCAGTCAATCATCCAGACTGTTGCCCCTGCAACTACTGAAAAGGCTGCTGCCCCTCTTTAGGAACCACACGTTTGTCTGGCCTCTCAACAGATACCCCTCCGTTGTGGTTGCACCTACGGTACGGCCATCTGTATCGCTGAGGCACGCAAGCCTCCCCACCAACGGCAAGGTCCATGGTTCATGGGAGTAGGCAGTAAAACATAAATATCAATAAAAGGTAATTATAGAATAATAAATTATAATAGTTCTTATGAGTAGAGTAGGTATTTACGTAAGTGCCAGGTACCGAACAGTGTCTGTAGTTAGACAAGGTGGAATCGCGAACGTTAGTGTTAGGTCTCGAAATCTCTAATCTAATTTTGCGTATGTTTAAATTGCACTGTAGGTTAATTTTCAAACATTTTCGTAAGTATTAACAGTGAAATCAAGTTACACATGCACTCTCTAGACTGCAAACAGAATTTCACGAAAATTCGCGTAACTGAGTTGTGTAATAATAGCTTGGTTCTCTTTATAAAGTTTTGCGCAACGAGTTTGTTTTAACCTACGCTGTTTAACCTCCTGCTGCAAAAGAACGTTGTAATTTTCCATGTATTTACTGAAAACCTCTGACTTTGCAGTAGTTGTTTCTTCTGCGTCATCGCGAAAGTTTTATGTTACCGTTAGGGATGCCGCCACAGATATACTGCATGATTCACCTGCCATAGTAGAAGACAGATGCTGATAGCGGGAATCTGCATCTGGTATCTCTGGACCACTCCATTCCTGCTGATCTGAGGTGGCTGCAAGGTGGAGGGGGCTGCGCTTCGAGTTTAATAAAATCCACAGATAATTAATAGACTGAAGGCTCCATTCGTTTACAGTAATTCAAACATTTTGAATAAACGATGAACAACTGGTCCGTAGGTGTAAATGAAATACCTTGCTAAAACACAGCTGTTGCTAACATTTTGAATAAACGACGGAAGATTGTGTATGCTCTTAGTCAAGCACCCTGTTAAAATACAGCTGTTTGTTGCAACCGTCATGAGTATTCGCCTGGGTGGGATGCACTTCTACTTAAAATTTTCACGCACACACACACACACACACACACACACACACACACACACACATGTTGTTTGTATGCCATCGCGGTTAACTTAGTACTTTTAAATTATCCTGCGTACACGAGAGTTCTCATAACACTTGTATTTTCGCAAAATACTGTTGTTTGTTTGCCACAACTCGCTTCACTGCACAGTCGAAATACGCATTCCACTTTGCCGACCAAAAAAGTTTTCGGGACCTCATGCTGCGTAAACAAAGTTTATTCACCGCTCCAGTTCGCCAGATTTATTCCGGAGTCCAATTACTGTTTGAGCTCCTCAGAAGCAACGCATCTACCATCCAGCATTGAACAATTCTTAATTTTATGTTCTTCACTTCTCTCTTGCGAGTCTTCACATGTAGATTATTGCCTCACCTTAAAATTATTACCGATAATCCTTCCGTCTTTCAATCTTCTTTTATTTTCTTGACATA
This sequence comes from Schistocerca americana, assembly GCF_021461395.2. Lineage (NCBI taxonomy): Eukaryota > Metazoa > Arthropoda > Insecta > Orthoptera > Acrididae > Schistocerca > Schistocerca americana. The sequence goes on along the minus strand of NC_060122.1, from coordinate 190,397,987 downwards.
CTGCCACCCTCTTTAAAGAACTTGGCATACGCGATGGCGCGGCCTACTTTCGTTGATCCTTTCTATCAAGGCATCATTACCGTCCGCAACAACATTCCTCATTACGTCTTCAGTCTCTCCAAACTACATCACTTCAACTTCATCTCGCTACTCTACCTTTTCCTCCACTCTCAGCTACAAATAACAGTCTAAATTACCTTTATATTACTTTTTCCTTCCGCATTACATGAATCCTTTCTACTATTAATGCACATCCGTGTCTCTTACAACACTTTTCCACTTTCAGCTATCTTCTTAGTAATTTATTGATATAGACAATAACGATGCTCTAATATGCGTTGGACTTCATCAAATAAACCATAAAATTTTAATTTACTATTACCCAAAAATGTAACCAAAAATAAATTTACAACCACAGTTTCATAAATTCAAATAAACACACTTTACTCTTCGTATGAAATATGTCAGTCATAAAATTTGACCTAACTTCACATTGACAGCAAAGACATTCAATAAAGCAGAGAAGGCTGTTGAAGTGAGACATTAATTACGTAAGACGAAAGCCCGCATCACATCTGTATGCGAAACTCTGTATTAAAGTCCAAGAAACTTCATGAAAATTTCTAAAACTGACAGTCATTAATTACAATAGTATTACAATTTTGGTGATTGAAAGCAATTTCAGTTATTTCCCATTTAAATCTGCATTCATACGTGAGATCAGTGCCTCTCTGCCTCTGAAAGTTCGCGGTTAGCCGTTGCGCTTGATACTCTCTTCGTACAGACAGATAACTATCTCAGGCATCAAGCACAAGTCAGTACTGAGGCGCTCTGAGCCAGTGGTCTTTACATTCTCGCTGGACTCATCTCTCTCGTACGTAAACATTACGAAATTGAATAAATATTGCGAGGTTTAATAATAGCAATAGCATACCCAGAAGAATCCAATATATCCCGTACTATAAAATTGTTACTTGTTAGCGTCTTCTCGTAGCATCGTGACTTATTGTTAGATGTAAATTAGCATACCTAACTGACCTCTTCCACATACTGGTTTCACCTGTTTATGAGTTGGCTCTTTAATTCGTTATATATGCTGTTACTACACTGTTACTCTGTCTCGGTAGTGGGTACTTTCGGTCATGCCTTCAACTTCTATCTGTTCCAGCATGTCTAAACAGATTTTGTGCATATCAATAATATTATTTTAGCTGCTCAGAATAAATTTACCCAGTTAGTAAACAAATATTAGGGTGCTGTACCTCTGCGACTTCGTCTCTTTAGATGTGTATGTTACAGTGGCTGTTTAAGATAAGGGAAGGTAAACCTTCCCTAATGGATGTACACCATCACTAAAATGATCAGTGAGAACTTACCATAAACTGAAAAACAGCACATCCACTAGTGAAGGTGGACCATTACTGTACTCAGCAACTCAGCAAGGGAGAGTGTGCAGTAGTATATCATCTACTAGTTAAGGTGTACCATCGCTGCTCCCGGGCGCGTCCAACAATGCTACCACGAATCATCATGAATGTAATTGTCGTCAGCTCGTTATTGTTATGTTATACAGCAGTGCACTTACGGTTGACAGTAGTACAGTTACGGTTTACAGTAGCGTATCTGTGGTTGACAGTAATGCAGTTATGGTTCACATCAGTGAAGCTATGGTTGAATCAGTGAAGTTCTACGAACACCTTAGAGTGAGTCACCTATCAGCAAGGCTAAATCACTAAAATCTGGACGAAAATGGGACAGCAACGATACAAGTTTTTGAAGAGATAAGAAGTGTTGGAAGTGAAAGGAGTAACAAAATTATTACAATCTTTAACTGGATAAGGGAAGATTAAATACTATGTTTATGATTAAGAACTGTATCATATTCTGAATGATGCTCATGTAATGACTGGCCATGGTGGACGTGACTAATGGATGAAATGCTTGAAGTCAAAATTCAGTAACATAACATTCAGAGATGCCCAAATTTATGTTAGTTTATGTGAGCCTTGTTTACAAAAGCGAAATGGCTAGAAAAAAAGGAATAGTAATGAAGCCAATGCTGTTCAAGGAGCTAAATTCCAGGTGTCAAGTTGATCTCATCAACTTTCAATAGCAACCAGTTGGAGATTACATATTCGTGATGGTTTAGGAGGCCAGGGCTGCCAGTCAGTTGCAACACGTCTGGAGCGCAGTCTGGACCTGCCAGTCGGGGAGTTGCATGCGGCACTAGTGCAGTCGGGTTGGAGCTGTGAGGTTTGCATCGACATGGCTCGCCCGACCGTTGCTACCACGCGTCACTTGAGACGGGCCACGGTCTTGATGGATCGTTGGTTGGTCGTCCTCCCGGACGACGCGTTTTGGCTCGCCGACCGTTCATGAGTCGGCTGTGTGTGTGTGGGCATCGACTCCCGATTTGTCTTAGGGTGTGTTTAGTTACTGTTGGGTTTCCTGCATGTCACCGTGCAAGTGTTCGTCAGGTTGTGTGTGTAGTTGGCGTGATTTCCTTTGACAAGTTATTTTAAATGTTGTCGTACTGAAACTGAGAGATCGGTTGTCTCATCGGGCGATGTGTAACTGGTTCTCTGAGCGCTTCTGGGCCTCTTTAGTTACCAACTTGTGGAACTTGGACCGGTCCTTTCCTGGTGCAGGGATGCAATTTAGCCAGTGGGCGTGTTTCCTCTGCATGGTTCGATCCAAGCCAGTATTTCCGCCGTCGTGTGTCTGCAAATGAGTGGGAGACCACCAGCAGTGCAGTCGCGACCGTGCAGCAGTCGACGACGGACAAGCGGCAGGCAGTCAGTCGGTTGCTGGGGACCTGGAAAGTTATCTCCTCGCGGTGCAGTCACCTGGGTCTTCTGGCAGTCCCTGAACACTGTCAGAGTGTGTGTGGAGCTGTCCGATCGCTACGAGCTTCGTGGTTCGCGGCCCAGGACGTCAAAGTTGAGTAGTGGTTTCAACTACCCAAGCTACGTCCATTCATGTTGTGGTGGTCCGTTTCGGTGGTTCACTGTTGGGGAGGTTTTTATGTGAGCAACACCGAATGTTTCTATTGCTGAAATTTAGCCGCCATGCTGTGCAATTAACTACATTGGTTGACTACAATTCGAATGCACCAGCGCAATTTTCTGCCTTGTGGCCCTTAGTGTTTTGATTACTTACAATGGCCCCTGACGTAAATTCAGGCAGTGTTCCTTTTGGGTGAAGTCAACTAAATTACCGTATTTCAAATTCAAGTGTACCAGCGGAATTTTCTGCCTTATGGCCGTTGATGTTCTAGTTATGTGCCCTGACCAGTAACCTAATTTAAGGCAGCGTCCTTTCCTCATCTGTTGTCGGTGTCCAACATAGTGTGTAGTTTTGACAGCTAATACAAATTTTAACGTTCGTAACTTTTGTGTTTGAGTTTTCATGTACAGATTGGTGGTAAACAAGTCGTTGTGTCGGTCGGTCTGTGGCTGTTCCCTGGTTGGGTTCCGATGGATCAATGTTGTTGGGTTCACCACCTGTCTCACCTAAGTGAACGAGGGCAGACCGACCTCCGTGGAGGCTTCTGAGTGCCGTTTTCTTTACTGTCCTCCTCACCGGTGTTTAATTGTTTGTTTATAATCTATCATAGTCAATGGTTTAAAGATTCTAGTTTTTACTCTATGTATTTTTGAATTTTGGAAAATCAGTTGTGGGTCTTAAACCGCTTAACCTTTTTCTTGAAATTACCTTTTAAGTAAAAGCATTGCGGCCTGCTGCCGTAAAGGGTTATGGTAATATATTTTAAAATTTTCTAATTTAATTGTGGCTCTCAGCTGCATGTATTGCACCTTGCATATGTACGTTCTATCTACCTCTTCCTTCAGGCTTGACAGCCTACCTGTGATACCATATATATTAGCTGAGGTCAACAATTAAATTTTAAAATAAATTACCATAATCTTTGAACGTAGAAGGCCGCAAAGTTAATGCTTAGAGGACAATTTAAAGAATAAGGTTTTAAGCGACTTAAGGCCCACACAATTGATTTTCCAAAATTGAAAAGTACATAAAGTCCAGTAAAAACAAGAATTTTAAAATCATTGGCTAAGATAATCTCTGTATCCGGATTACGCTCCAGCTACTGCTGGGTCTTGGTGCTGATGAGTCCTCTCCATTTGGCTCGGTCCTCCCACCGCTTTTCTTCCTCCACTTGCTGCCAGGTCACACTTCTCCTTTCCACAGATATTCTCACTCCCATTTTCCACGTTGTTCTTGGGCGCCCTCTAGGTCTTTACCCATCCATCTTTAGTTCTTTCATAATTTTGGGGAGTCTCTGCCCATGCATTCTCTTCACATGCCCATACCATCTTAATCTCCTTTTTTCAATTTCTTCTCTCATACTTTCTTGTTTAAGGTCCATTCTAATCTCTACATTCCTTACTATGTCCATTTTTGTTTTCCCCTTAACTGCTCTGAGAAATTTAATTTCCCCTGCTTGCAACCTGCTCCAGTCCCTTTCTGTCATTGTCCATGTTTCTCTACCATAGGTGACAATAGGGAAGTAATAATTCGTATACGTAAAGAGTTTTGCTTTCTCTGAAACTTCCTTATTCCAAATCAGATGTTTGATTGTTTGGTAGAAATTGCCTCGCTGCTGTAACCTCCTATTAATTTCATTGGTTATTCTTCCATCCATAGATATTTTACTCCCTAAATAAGTGAAACTTTCTACCACTTTTAGGGGTTCTCTATTCAAGGTAATATTTCCGTTGATCCTTTCTCTCTTCCAAATACCATTACTTCACTCTTACCTTAATTTATTTTTAATCCATACCTTTTCATTATTTCCTTCCACGCATCAAGTTGTAACTGTACATCTACCTCTATATCACCCAATATTACCATATCAGCTGCAAAAATAATCTTTTTTTTCTTTTTCTTTTACTATATCTTTAACTGCCCTATTCATTCCCTCCATCACAACATTAAAAAGTGCAGGAGATAGAACACTTCCTTGCTTAAGTCCTTGTCTTATTTCGAAGTATTCAGAATTCTCCAATGGTGTTCTAATTCTTCAATTGTGTCCTCTGTACATTGTCTTCATAACATTAATGTATCCATCTTCTATATCTATCTTCTTCACTTCTTCCCAGAGTCTTTCTCTGTTAACTGAGTCATACGCCTTTTCTATGTCTACAAAAACCATTATCACCCTTTTGTTATACTCCCAACTTTTTTCCATGAGTTTATGGATAGAAAATATCAGGTCGATCATGCTTTTTCCTTTCCTAAACACATGCTGTTCTTTACTCAGCTCCTTTTCTATCTTTTCACTTATTCTATTTAGTAAAATTCTTTCAAAAATATATGCTGTATGACTCATAAGGGTTATTCCTCTGTAGTTCTTACAAGGTCTTTTATTGCCTTTTTTGAAAATGGGAACAATGTCTCCTCTTCTCCAATCGTCAGGTATTGTACTATTTCTCCACACACTTGTTAATACTGTATACAGCCACTGCATTCCCACTGGACCTGCTGCTCTTATCATGTCCACTGATACTTCATCAGGTCCTGGGATTTCCCCCCCATTCATCTTATTCGCAGCTATTTCCATTTCTTCCAGTGTAATTTGTCCTGATTCTGCTTCCCAACTTCTCTCAATTTCTTCACTATTTGTTGTTTCCTCGTCTACCTGCTCCTCAGCGTTTAACAGTTTCTTAAAATGTTCTTTCCATAGATCTTTTATATTCCCTGTACCTTCAATCACAGTACCGTCCTCTGTTTCCATCTTTACTGGTACTTCAGAAGCCTTCCTTTTATTTTTCATCATTTTATAGAACCTTTTCTTGTTGCTCTTCACATCTTCTTCAAGTTTTTTTGTAAACTGTTCCCATGCCTTTTTCGTTGCTGTTTCCACTATTTCTTTGCACTTCTTCTTGTCCTCTATATATCTTTTATGGTCTTCGTAATTTTTAGTTTGGCACCACTTTCTCCATGCTCCAATTTTTATTCGAACTGCTTGGATTGTGGTATCATCCCACCTACTTGTATGTCCTAATTTTTCCTTTCCAGATGATCTACCACATAGTTTTTGTGCTGCTTCCACTAAATTGTCTTTCAATAATCTCCATTCGTTTTCTACATCGCAGAAAACTTCTTTTGGAAATTTTGTGCGCTTAATTCTCTGCACTTCTCAGCAGTTTCCCTCTCCTTCAGTTTCCAATCCCATATCCTCATCACTTTCTTCTATTTTCTATTTTTCACGTACTGATTCATATTCCATTATCCCACCAGTCAACTATGGTCTCCATCGGCACTCACACTTGGAATTACCTTCACATTTGTTACTTTCTCTCCTCATACCCTATCTACTAGAATATAATCAATTACACTCTTTGTTCTTCCTTCCCAACTGTATCTGGTGATAAAATGGCTTTCTCTCTTCATAAATCAGGTGATTGTTGTTTTCATTCCATTCCTCTGGCACAAATCCAGGAGTCTTTCCCCTCCTTCATTTCTCTCTCCATATCCAAAACATCCCAACACATGCTTAAATCCCTTTCTGTCTTTGCCTACCTGTGCATTAAAATTTCCCATCACTATATTAGCACTCTCTATATGGTTTTCTGACTCATTTTCAAAGTCCATCTTCTCTTCTTCACTACATCCCGCTTTAGGTGCATAAATCTGGATTACTTTTAGTATTTCTTTTTGGATTCTCAGGTTTAAGATTATGATCCTGTCTGATATATATACACTCCTGGAAATGGAAAAAAGAACACATTGACACCGGTGTGTCAGACCCACCATACTTGCTCCGGACACTGCGAGAGGGCTGTACAAGCAATGATCACACGCACGGCACAGCGGACACACCAGGAACCGCGGTGTTGGCCGTCGAATGGCCCTAGCTGCGCAGCATTTGTGCACCGCCACCGTCAGTGTCAGCCAGTTTGCCGTGGCATACGGAGCTCCATCGCAGTCTTAACACTGGTGGCATACCGCGACAGCGTGAACGTGAACCGTATGTGCAGTTGACGGACTTTGAACGAGGGCGTATAGTGGGCATGCGGCAGGCCCGGTGGACGTACCGCCGAATTGCTCAACACGTGGGGCGTGAGGTCTCCACAGTACATCGATGTTGTCACCAGTGGTCGGCGGAAGGTGCACGTGCCCGTCGACCTGGGACCGGACCGCAGCGATGCACGGATGCACGCCAAGACCGTAGGATCCTACGCAGTGCTGTAGGGGACCGCACCGCCACTTCCCAGCAAATTAGGGACACTGTTGCTCCTGGGGTATCGGCGAGGACCATTCGCAACCGTCTCCATGAAGCTGGGCTACGGTCCCGCACACCGTTAGGCCGTCTTCCGCTCACGCCCCAACATCGTGCAGCCCGCCTCCAGTGGTGTCGCGACAGGCGTGAATGGAGGGACGAATGGAGACGTGTCGTCTTCAGCGATAAGAGTCGCTTCTGCCTTGGTGCCAATGATGGTCGTACGCGTGTTTGGCGCCGTGCAGGTGAGCGCCACAATCAGGACTGCATACGACCGAGGCACACAGGGCCAACACCCGGCATCATGGTGTGGGGAGCGGTCTCCTACACTGGCCGTACACCACTGGTGATCGTCGAGGGGACACTGAATAGTGCACGGTACATCCAAACTGTCATCGAACCCATCGTTCTACCATTCCTAGACCGGCAAGGGAACTTGCTGTTCCAACAGGACAATGCACGTCCACATGTATCCCGTGCCACCCAACGTGCTCTAGAAGGTGTAAGTCAACTACCGTGGCCAGCAAGATCTCCGGATCTGTCCCCCATTGAGCATGTTTGGGACTGGATGAAGCGTCGTCTCACGCGGTCTGCACGTCCAGCACGAACGCTGGTCCAACTGAGGCGCCAGGTGGAAATGGCATGGCAAGCCATTCCACAGGACTACATCCAGCATCTCTACGATCGTCTCCATGGGAGAATAGCAGCCTGCATTGCTGCGAAAGGTGGATATACACTGTACTAGTGCCGACATTGTGCATGCTCTGTTGCCTGTGTCTATGTGCCTGTGGTTCTGTCAGTGTGATCATGTGATGTATCTGACCCCAGGAATGTGTCAATAAAGTTTCCCCTTCCTGGGACAATGAATTCACGGTGTTCGTATTTCAATTTCCAGGAGTGTATCTCACACTTTCAGTACGGCTTTGTACATTCTTACTCACCATCACTGCCACACCATTTCTTCCAAACCTGTTATTCTCACTGCAGTACAGTTTTCCTCCTCCTCTCAAATTCTACTCACCCTTTCCCTTATAAATAGACAATTAAACACCGGTGAGAAGGACCATAAAGGAAACGGATCTCAGAAGCCTCCAGGAAGCTCGGTCTGCCCTCGTTCCCTTAGGTGAGGCAGATGGTGGGCCCAACGACACTTGATCCGTCGGAACCCAACCAGGGAACAGCCGCGGAACGACCGACACAACGACTTGCTTGCCACCAATCAGTACATGACAACTCAAAAATACAAAAGTTACGAACGGCATTATCCACAATGAAATATGTATTAGCTGTCAAAACTACACACCATGTTGGACAGCGACAACAGGTGAGGAAAGGACGCCGCCTGAAATTACGTTAGTGTCCAGGGCAGGTAACCAGACCACTAACGGCAGCAAGGCAGAAAATTCCGCTGGTGAACTCGTATTGTAGTCAAAAAATATAGTTAATTGCACCGCATGGCGGCTACATTTCAGCAATAGAGACACTCGGTGTTGCTCACAGGAAAACCTCCCAAACATCGAACCATCGCAACGAACCACAATATAAATGGACGTGACTTGGGTAGTTGAAACCACAACTCAACTTTGACGTCCTGGGTCGGTGAATGACGATGCTCTTAGCGATCGGACAGCTCCACACATGCTCCGACACGGCGCAGGGACCGCCAGTGGACGCAGCCGACTGCACCGTGCGGAAATAACTTCCCTGGTCCGCAGCAACCGTCCGACTCACCTCATAATGCTGACAAGTGAATGCTCAGTGAAAATAATGCCACCTACACACACAACCTGGCAGACACTTTCACGAAGACCTGAGCGACACCCAACAGTAACTAAACACGCACGAAGACAAATCGGGTGTCGATGCACACACGCACAGCCTACTCATGAACGATTGACGAGCCAAAAAACGTCGTCCAGTAGGACGACGAACCGACGATCCAACAAGACCGTGGCCCGGCTCAAGTGATGCGCGGCGGCAATGGTCGGGCGAGCCATGTGGACGCAGACCTCACAGCTGCTCCACCCGACTGCGCTAGTGCCACATTACAACTCCCTGACTGACAGGTGCGGACTGCGCTCCAGACACGTTCCAACTAACTGGCAGACCCGAACTCGCTTACTACAGACAACTACCGAGAAGTAATAGCAGTTGAGCAAAGATGCTACGAGAGGGGATATATCGATACGCACTGCTAGCGCCGGTCATGGTCATTCAAAACAGTAACTCAGTGACAGTAGTAATTTAAATTAACGTAGTGAGGTGGAAGTACGTTAAAAACAGAGTGTAAAACACATGATGGCGAGAACACGAGCCATGCACGGCTCAGGTTGTACTTCTGTAACATTGAATGATTCTCTTTAGTCGTCGTTGGTCCATTCTCGCAGGATCTTTTTCTGGCCGCAGCGATGTCAGGGATTTGATTTTTTACCGGATTCATGATGTTCGCAGTACACTCGTGAAATGGTCGTATGGGAAAATCCCCACTTTATCGCTACTTCGGAGATGCTGCGTCCAATCTATTGTGCGCCTCCTATAACACCACGTTTATACTGTCTTAAATCTGATAAGCTGCCATTGTAGCAGAAGTAACCGATCAAACAACTGCGCCCAACACTTGGTTTCTAATATAGGCGTTGCTAACCGCAACACCGTGTTCTGCCTGTTCACGTATCTCTGTATCTGAATACTATTGCCTATACAATTTCTTTTGATGCTTCAGTGTAGGAGGGGCTAGCGGTGGTGTAAACATATCCAGCGCACGGCTAACTGCCCGAACGTTGGACATGTCTGTGAGCATGGTGCATAAAATCCATAGAAACATACTGTATTGCTATCAATAAAAAATCACCCATGTACAGGAGTTGCTTTCTGCTGAGCTGACAGTAAGACAAACCTTCGTCCCGGATTTTCTTCTGCGCATGAAAATGGATAATGAATGGCCACGGAACATTCTGTGAACAAACGAAACCCTTTTCTATCTCCAAGGAAATGTCAGTACGCATAACTGCAGAATATGGGCAACGGAATACACGCACACACATCATACGTGACCAGTTCATTCTACAAAGGTGATTGTGCGGTGCGAGTTGACGGCATAATTCATTGTAGGGCCGTATTTCTTCGAGGAGATGCGTCTGCGGGTGGTGTTGCATGTACAGTCCCTGGTAAAGGTTATGAGATTCTTTTGCACACCAACCTCACTCCAACACTTCAACTTTGCTGATGTGTGGGTAGTCATATTTCCGGAATATGGTGTCCCTCAGCACGTTCCACAACCAGTGAAGCGGCTAGTGAAGAGGCATTTCATTGAAAGAGGTTACCAAAACAAAAAGAAAACGGGCATGGTATTATTAGATCTCACCTCAGCATACGACACCGTATGGACAAAAGGGATACTGTATAAACTGTCAAAAGTCGTGAAATGCAAGAAGATCATAGATCTAGTCAGAAATATGTTGATAAACAGGAGATTCAGGGTATCTCTGAATGGGAAAACAAGCTGCTACAGGACACTACAAAATGGTCTCCCCCAAGGGTCTGTGCTGGCTCCATGCCTTATCAATTTATACATAGCGGACATCCCAAACCTGGAATCTCGTTCTTTTATGTATGCAGATGACATCGCTATCGCGGCTCACGCCAACACTTTCGAAGAACTGGAAGAAATTTTAAACAGGGATCTGGAACGACTACAACAATATTATGACAACTGGCACCTCAAAGTAAATCCGACTAAATCCGTGGCATCAATAATGCACTTGTGTAACAAAGATGCAAATCGTGAGCTAAAAGTGCAAATAAAAGGTAAATTGCTGAAAAACGATAGAACGCCAAAATATCTGGGTGTTAAGCTAGATCGCACTCTCACATATAAGAGCCACCTGTACGAAGTCGCCCAAAAAATGAAAACAAGAAACAACATCATAATGAAACTGGCAGGAACAACCTGGGGAAGTTCCACTGAAACTCTACGCACATCAGCACTGGCACTTCTGTATAGTGTAGCGGAATATTGCGCACCCGTCTGGGCCCGCAGTAGGCATGTCAGATATATTGATGTGCAACTTAACGAGACAATGAGGCTCATAACAGGAACAGTAAGACCCACCCCGAAACCTTGGCTGCCCGTCCTTGCCAATATCGAACCACCCTCGATTAGACGTGAAAGAGCAATTCAGAGGTACAAAGAAAAGTTCAGGGACCTACCTCCTCCCCCTGACAGATTGATGTCAAGAAATCCCTTCTGGAAAGAACTCAAACAACAGATTGATATCGATAACCTGTGGAAACAGCAATGGCAGGAAAGCAAAGTGAATAACAGTTTCCTTATTGAGGACCCATCTCAACGAGTTCCAGGCTTCCAACTCCAACGTAGAGTGTGGGTAACTCTAAATCGTCTGCGGACAGGTGTTGGTCGGTGCGGATATTTGTTGAAAAAGTGGGGTTTCTCCCAGGACCTCAATTGTGAGTGCGGAGAGAGTCAAACCATGCAGCATATAGTTGAGTGTGACGTACACGGACTTAAGGGAGGAAATCTGATGGACATACATGTGATAAGTGACCAAGCACTTTTGTGGCTGGAAACCCTGAAAATTTTATTGTAAATCATTGTTAATGTTAATTTAAATTTTTATGTTGATGTTTGTAAGTGTATCACGCTTTGCCTGTAGCTGAACGAGAAATAAATTTCGAAAGTACTACATTTATTAGCTGTCATCTCCCTCCTGCCTCGCCGTCCAGATCATCCGATCATAATCTTGCGTCCGTGGCGTTGCCTGAAAGATTGTATTCAGTGCTGCGATTACAAACGTAATATAACTGAAGGAACGCGTTGTGCAACACATTCTGAAGGTCATCCCTGACACACAACTATGTGTTGTGGAACATGCTGTTTTTCGATTTCAGCTTGTGGCATAGAACGGTGGACGCCACACTTAACGCGCCTTGTGACACTCTCACGAGAATTAGAAAGCGATGGTATTTTGGTTTTTATGCGGTTTTTTGCCCCAGAAAAATTAAAACCGATTTTTCCCATGTCATGTCGTACGACCTAAGAGTGCCATAACTTTTGTCTGCCGAACTTGTGCAGTGAAACATATTGAACAGTACGGAACATTGTGTACGTAGCGTAAATGATAGCTACCATATTGCGGTTCATCTATAATTTGTAGCTGACCCCTTTTACGTTAAGACGCTTACGGCGCTATCTGTTGGTATAAAATTTTGATTTGTGTTTCATGAGATTTCCCCATGCGTCAATAATATTTTTTTTCTTTTTTTTTTTTACTCCATTCTAAGCAGCGGTTCTCTTTCTACATCGTTTTGAAACTGGAACTTTAATTATGGATTGATCCAAACTATACTTAGATTGATCGGTCGAATTTTCGTTTTTAGACATTCTCGGTTTCCTACCCCGTCCAGACTTCTGACAGTCCACGCCCCGACAGCATTATCGTTTCGTTGGTTATTCATTCCTTTTCTCTCGGTCATTCCCCCCCCCCCCCCCCCAACCACCCAACCACCACCACACGACCCCTCCCCGTGTCGGTCCCATCCCGGAGATCATAATAGTGGACTATTACCGAATATTTTGAAATCATCATAGCCCGTTTTTCAATTACAGGCCACGTGTTCTGTGAATACACATTAAGTGTCTTTAATTCAGTGCTTTTCATTGCCTTTTGCGCCCTAATGCTGCTGATCATTGCTGTTTTTTCCGCCTTTAGGGGTGGTTTCCCACTCCAGGGGCAAGAGAGTACCTTGAACTTTGGTCCGATCCTCCGATCTCTTTGATACGACTGTTGACAGAAGAGGATGGCTTCTTATGCCAGAAGTCTTCGGCCACCAACGCTGCTGATTTCTTTTGCGCTGCCAGACATTACTAACAGACTGCGTTACTTCAATACTTGAGCCAAGTTCGTAACGGTATTTCGCAAAATCTAGAAAATTTGGGTAAGAAGGTCCATAACGGTAATGGTCCCGATACATCGGGACGGATGACAACTCCACTCCTATTTTACTGACCAACAAAGTTATCGGGGCTTGACACTCTATAAAGACGTCTCCTTTTCTGCTCACCACATGTAAGCGAGAGTCTAATCAGCCGCTCAGTTCTTCAAATGCGATGTATCTATCGTCCTTCATTTCTCCATATCAGACTTTCACCAGAAAATTATATCCGCTTCTCGCTCCGTCTTCCCATTGGATTCCTTTTTCGTTGTACCTTCTTCGCTACAGTACCTCTTTCTCTATTTTTCTTCATTGATCGTAGTCAGCACCATGTCTTAATTTGCTTATTCCTTTGCCATTACTTTAACCTTTCGTTCTCTTAACGTACTTCCATTTCTCTCACAACATGTCTCCACTGTCAACTGTCCTAGTAATGACAAGTTTACGAGCGTAGTACCTCTTTACACGGATCACAAAACTTTACATTAAAAGTACCCAAATTACAAAAAAAGAATGAATTTAGAAAAGAAATTCGATTCATCCATATACACATTTTACAATTGCTAATAATGACATCACGAATAAAATATAAGACAACACTGAAAGAAAAGACACTCAACAAAGCAGTAAATATTCTTGAATTGGCGAATTAGTTATATAAGACGAAAATCTCCATCAGAAGAGGGCTGTCAGAGGGGAGGAGGCCACGAAACAACTATCGAATAACCGACGAAAGTACAAACTTCTTCAAGTGGGAGTTTAAAATGTCAGAAGTCTCAATACGACAGGGAAACTAGAAAATCTGAAAAGAAATATGCTAATCGTCGTTTAGATATTGTAGAGTTCACAGAAGTGTAATGGAAAGAAAGAAAATCTTGAGTTATTTTGTTAGTCAGAACGTAAAATTATAAAAACGCCTGGCAAAGATAGCTGCAAAACTCCATACAAGGATTAACATTATAGAAAAACCACGTCGCTCGACATGACACGCTTCAGCCTCTACCTTACAGACTATAGCCTTAACTCTGGTTTATTCGGTAGGAGAACACTGTTGCACCATCCTTAGCCCAGAGAAGTCACTTGATGCGGGTATGGAGATCCATGTTCCAAGCACACAGTTGTCAGTTTTCGAGACCGGAGCCGCTGTTTCTCAGCCATGTAGCTCCTCTATTTGCCTCACAAGAGTCGATTACCCCGCTTGACAACAGGGCTTGGGAAAATTCTCAGTAATTCTGAATGGAAATAGAACCATCCATGGTAAAGGTCAGCCTCAGTTTTTAAATGAAAACTGAACTCATCTCCAAAGAGCGATTGCGCAGCCGATGGGCAGACAAGCTACTATATAGCCTAGACATGGTCGCTAACATCTTACTCTGTACAATCCGTAGACTACCAAAATAAGATTGATAGTAGAGTCAATTACACTGACATGCAAAACGAAAGGACGAAAAAAAATTTCGCTTGGTGTGCAATCGCCAAGTAACATGGCTCGATGAATCTTGCTGCATACATAAAAAGAATCGGTACTGAATAGTGCAGGGGTAATCAAAAGAAATACGCAATGTGACGAAAAGAAATTAAACTTTTATTCAAATGCAACAACTGCAGTGACGTTATTGCAATTTGTGATTGTCAGCTAGGCATGACATTTTTCTTACTAGGTAGTCCCTGCAATAACCACAGAGAGCAATACATGCTCTGCAACGTTCTCCCATGTTGGCCACGATATTGGTAAGGAGTTCTTATGGTGGGCCGTTCCATCACTCCACCACTGCGGATAACAACTGTGGGTCGTTGGTGCTCGTGGGTGTACAGCAATACGTTCCCCTCCCCCACGCCCACACATGTGCTCGACGGTGTTTAAGTTGGGGGAGTCGGCAGGCTAGTCCATTCGCAGAATATCCTATCCTTCCAAGAGCTCTTCCACCTGCGCTGTTCTACGGAGTCGTTCATTTTTGGCCATAAAAATGAAGTCAATGGCGAATGCTCGCCTGAAAGCTGCGCAACCGGAAGGAGTACATTTCCGAAATACCGTTGACCGGTAATTGTACAGTGTTCAAAGTTTTGGTTGTCAGTAAGCCATCCTATATAATGCCCCCACACACCATAATATCTGGACCTCTAAAACGATCAGGTTCGATAGTGTACGTGGATGCATTACGTGTACTCACCTCTCGTCATTGGCGGGTACGTCGACCACCACTACTAAGAATGAAACTACATTCATCTGGGAAAAGCGTGCTACGCAACTCCTCATTGGTCAGGTCGCTGTTCTCTTCGAACCATTACAAACGGTGTCGCCGAAACGCAGGTGTCAACGGAACGTCACGTACTGACCAGCTGATAAAGAGACCACTTTCGTGCCGTCACCGTTGTCACTGTGAAACCTGAGAATTTGTAGTCCTATTAAATGCTGTTACAGCCGCAGCTGCTGTTTGACGTAGGTCCCTTCCTGTCTGCTGCATATTATAGCGGTTCTCTACTGCTGTAGTTGACCTTCTCCTCATATCCTTGCAGCAGTTTCTGTGTTTCGGAACGTTATACATTACGTAAAACAATGCAGTGATAAGTACCACACTCATGGGCTACGTTCGACACACTTCGTCCTTCTTCCAGGTTCCCGATAATGCTTCCCTGCATGCAGTCTTCCAAATGTTGTCTTTGTGCCTTGTTGTAAAGAAGAACACCGCCTCAGCGCACACTCCTCAGTCATTGACACAAACTGTTTTTGCCCTCCCTTCAGCTGTTTCGTAGCGAGGAGCCAGCCCCATTCGGGGCTTCAGTCGCGCAGAGCTCACATGTGACGTCCAGATTCCTGTGCAGTGTTGACAGAATTCAGGAACCTAGGACGCTGGACAGCACGAGGACGTCCTGTATCATGGCCTGATACACTACTGGCCATTAAAATTGCTATACCAAGAAGAAATGCAAATGATAAAGGGGTATTCATTGGACAAATATATCATATTAGAACTGATATGTAATTACATTTTAACGCAATTTGGATGCATAGATCCTGAGAAATCAGTACCCAGAACCGCCACCTCTGGGCGTAATAACGGTCTTGATACACCTGGTCATTGAGTCAAACAGAGCTTGGATGGCGTGTACAGGTACAGCTGCCCATGCAGCTTCAACACGATACCACAGTTCATCAAGAGTAGTGACTGGCGTATTGTGACGAGCCAGTTGCTCGGCCACCATTGACCCGACGTTTTCAATTGGTGAGAGATCTGGAGAATGTGCTGGCCAGGGCAGCAGTCGAACATTTTCTGTATCCAGAAAGGCCCGTAAAGGAACTGCAACATGAGGTCGTGCATTTTCCTGCTGGGATCGGATGAAGGGTAGAGCCACGGGTCGTAACACATCTGAAGTGTAACGTCCACTGTTCAAAGTATCGTCAATGCGAAGAAGAGGTGGCCGAGACGTGTAACATCACACCCCATACCATCACGCCGGGTGATACGCCAGTGTGGCGATGACAAATACACTCTTCCAATGTGTGTTCATCGCGATGTCGCCAAACACGGATGCGACCATCATGATTCTGTAAACACAACCTGGATTTATCAGAAAAAATCAAGTCTTGCCATTCGTGCACCCAGGTTCGTCGTTGAGTACACCATCGCAGGCGCTCTTGTCTGTGACGCAGCGTCAATGGAATTCGCAGCCATGGTCTCCGAGCTGATAGTCCATGCTGCTGCAAACGTCGTCGAACTGTTCGTGCAGATGGTTGTTGTCTTGCAAACGTCGCCATCTGTTGACTTAGGGATCGAGACGTGGCTGCCCGATCCGTTACAGCCATGCGGATAAGATGCTTGCCATGTCGACTGCTAGTGATACGAGGCCGTTGGGATCCAGCACGGGATTCCGTATTACCCTCCTGAACCCACCGATTCCATATTCTGCTAACAGTCATCGGATCTCGACCAATGTCGCGATACGATAAACCGCAATCGCCATAGGCTACAATCCGACCTTTATCAAAGTCGGAAACGTGATGGCACGCATTTCTCCTCCTTACACGAGGCATCACAACAACGTTTCACCAGGCAACGCCGGTCAACTGCTGTTTGTGTATGAGAAATCGGTTGAAAACTTTCCTCATGTCAGCACGTTGTAGGTGTCACCACCGAAGCCAAATTTATGTGAATGCTCTGAAAAGCCAATCGTTTCCATATCACAGCATCTTCTTCCAGTCGGTTAAATTTCGTGTCTGTAGCACGTTATCTTCGTGGTGTAGCAATTTTAATGGCCAGTATTGTATGTCACCCCCTGGATTTTTATCTCTGGTTGCACCTGAGTATCGTTGTGTACGCTGAACCATTTCCTCATGTGCAGCCCCTTCAATATGGTGTTTGTGACGCCTGCGTCACTAATCGTGAAATAGGCCGGAAAGTCCAAAAGAGTGCGCCATTCCGTGATGGGACTTATGAACGCGTGGGTTGCATTCCATGGAGAACACTCTGAACATCTGTTGTAACGTGTGCGTTATGCAGCTCTTTACCATGTTCCGACACGATCTCTTGTCACTACACGTGCACCGTCCATTTCCGGACACATGTTCACAGGACCTTTTTTCCTCCACTTCCAGTCAAGAATGCGTTCCTTCAGTTTGTCGTTTTTATTAAAATTCACCCTGTATAAAAGGCAATGTCCCGACTGACTGACTCATCTTCCCTTAGATCTAACCGCTAAGGAAAGGAAACTGAAATTTGTAGGCGGTGCTGGTCTTATACTTACGCGTCGTTTAAGAGGAACTTTTTCGAAATTCCACCCCTAAGGGGGTGAAGTAGTGGAAGAAAAGTTTTTCGAAAATATGCCACTCTTACAACAATCTAGAAAGTAGACCTGCAAGCACTGCTATTTTGTTTTTCGGTGAGAAGTAAAGAAAAACGTCTTTCTGCACTTTTGGAAATTCAACCCGTTTGCGGGTGAAACTGTGAGTGAAAGTTATTTTGAAAACGAGTAATTCCTAAAGATCAACTGAAGTATTTTTAAAGCTACATATGTGAAAATTGGTGTTTGACTTCTCGGCTACCAATAAAAATACGTATTTCACTGTTTTTGTAAATTCAACGCCTAAAGGGATGAAAAATGGAAGGAGAATTTCTAAGAAAATATTTCGTTTCCTTAAAAAATATGTTTCAACCTAGATCTATGAAAACTGGTATTGCGCTTCTCGGTTAGAAATAAAGAAATCTGTTACGGGATAAAAGTTTCTATAGAAATACCGCAACGAGTATGCGGAAATCATTATTGACAAAATCTTTCGGCTCCAACAACCAGAATCGCTTTTTGGCCCGAACTACATTCTGAAAAGACCAGTCTTTTATGACCTTAATTAGTGTGGAAAAATTTAGAAAGTGTTGCAGTTTATGAACATCATGAAAATACGGTTAGAGGAAAACAGCAAAAAGTATGTGCAGACCATACAGCCCACGCGAGCGAACCTGCGAGCGCTAAGCTAGTTATAAATAAACTTATTTGGCTTGCAAATTCCCACGACACATCTAAAACATATCATTTGTAGGTCAGTGAGACAGATTCTTAACGTTGAGGCACTTTTAATAATGAAATTATGAGTCATGTATACGCACCTCCCGCTAGTGTCACTGCAGCGTATTTACGCACATCCTGTGTTCGCTACGATGCTGCACAGAATACGCCCGAGCACTGCACCCATCCCCTGGAGAACAGTGTTCTGTGTGGTGGAAGACAAGCGCAGAGTAACTGCTGACGGGGATGTGGGGCGAGGGTGACGCCGCCATAGCGGAGCTGCCCAATAACCATTATTCTGTGGGACGCGAAGAGCGTTTCGCGGGAGTGCCTTTCACAGACTACGGCGAATGCGCCTCAGAGCCACATACCGAGCCCTCAATTTTTAACGGACTCATCCCGGTTGGAGGGGTCGGCGATGGGCAATCATCCGCGCCGAGCCACTCACAACTTCCTCTAACGCCCGCGTGCCTCCGCGCGTATATCACTGTTCCGTTTCACACGCAGCATAACACCCACATCTAGAGCAGTGCTCTGCCAAAACTAGTGTTTGGGAATTTTGTGACACTAGATAAATGACGAAGTAAATAGTAGCATTACAGATAGTATTTGTAGTATCGTTAGGGAAAAAACCCTAAATGCATGTGCAAGACAGGAATTTGGAGTCGACGACTTATATTTGTTTTTTGTTTATCTGTTTTGCACATAAATAAGACCGCACAACATTTAGTGTTATTCCATTCTGTATTTCATGTCCTTACAGTAAATCAGTAAATAATAAAAATTTGTTGATCGCGTAAGTTCTGGACCTTTATGTAACTAAAACAAGTACTTCTCATGTGAGTACATCCACAAACATGAAAATCGTATACGATTACTGTTGTTATTTTGTACTACATTGAATGTTCTTCTTCGTGATCAAATGCACGAGTTTCCTGGTATTACTGACAAATGCGAAGGTTGTTTATGAATAAGAGGAATATGTTTTATGTAAGTCACATGTAATACTGAAGCGAGTTTGATATATTTTTGTTTTCGTTTTCTTATTTTCTGTTTTGTTGAGGAATTCGCTTTTTCTAGAGCTGTACGAAAAATCGTTACTGGTTTCTTTATTTTTTTTTAACATTCCTTTGTTTCACATTACAAATTAATAATTTTCGAATAAAACTTGAATTAAATGCTGATAATTTCAATTTTGCTATAATTACTGGTTATTTTTAAATAAAAGATATGAGGATAACAATGTACAACAAAAACATTCCATAGGTTACCTGGCCATTTATATATCCTCACTCACTTTCTAGAAAGGATACTGCTTGTGGTGTTAGGGAAATCGAGTAATATAATCATTGCATGCGTAAAAAAATAAAAAAAACACATGTTGTAACCCTGACGCCTGACAGCTATGTAACACTCCTGATGTGCAGGTAACGCAGGGCAGGTACGACCTTAAGGGGGAATGTAATAGATTTTGGTCCAAAAAACCGATTTTTCCAAAATATTATTTTCTTGATCTGCACGGTTTAATCCACGTAGTTAGCGAATTTTGTCGTGATAGTAGTTTTAGAAATGCCTTTAAATTGTTAAACTAATTAATTGTGCACTGGCGGCCAATCGCATCATTTCCGACATTTGGGAAACTGCTTGCTTCAGCGGAATTTTTGTCAGCGTGAAGGCTATTTTCTTTCGATATCTTTGGCTGACTTCTATATCTCTGACTGACATCAATATTTTTGCCTGGAAACTTTCTTGCATGTTTTTTATTTGCGTTTTAACAATACTAACACATATTAGTAGGTGAATTCACAAACCTGTTATTGGACGCGTGCGAAATTTATTGAAAAGTATTTTGAAGCGTTTCAGGAGATTCGTGAGGAACGTCGTGCGCTGTCGCGTTGTCAAGTCAAGATTGATGCACAGTGGGTGGTGAAAAACCTATGTTTAGGAAACGGAGGTTTCATGGAAGTCGGTTTACCAGCAAAAAAGGGGAAGCATCTCGAAATGAAGAACAGAAGCTCTCAACTTCAGTCTCGAAACTTGGGACAGTAGAATTGTACAGGTGCGTGAATGGTATTGATATAGGTTCCACTGGATTCAGACTTATTGATTTAGAGCTTCTCTGCCAGGCTATTCATGTTCATGTGTTAGCTGAAAAAATACGAAAAGCATGAGTGTTGTTGAAGAAAGAAGAGTGGGAATAGTTTGTGATTTTAAATTAATTTATAATTCTTGTGGCTATGAATTTTCATTTTCCTCCTCCAAGAAACTGTCACTGGTACATATGAAGGCAACTTTAGGTTATCATATACTCGGAGTTGCCTTGGACGGGGCTTGGAAGGAGGTAATTTATTGCGTGGGTTTCTGAACATGCCTTCACACGTGCAAGGTTTGAAAAAATAAATAAAGAAATTTCTGATGCTGTGTGCGATACTGCCAAAGTATCCATGAAGAAAGTAGTGGAGGAACTGGTGGAAATAACCCAAAAAGAAATAGATCCTGAGATAGATATTCACGACAGTGCATTTCCTAGAAATGATACTGACCTGTGCGTGTCTGTAAATGGGAGCTGGATGATTAGGGGTCACACATCCTCGTATGGAGTTTCATCTGTTATTCGTATTGACTCAGGTAAAGTTTTACATGTAGAAATTATATCCACTGAGCTGCCTTTCCGATTTATAGGACTGCGATTTCCAATGAAATTAGTCTCCGGTTTATAGCTAACAAAACTCAAGGACAAACGTTAATATACTGCAGCATCAAGATCAAAGACTCCTGCCTTCCTCACAATTAACTATAAGTGGCTTACTCTCGAATAGGAAACTAGAAAAATCTGTACCTATATACCACGGTCAACAACATGAAAAATATTGTTTGCAAACTAGTATTGTAAACAGTTAGAATCTGTTTTCAACGAAAAATTTTATCTCTTACACTTTAACAAGTATTGTAAATAGTTAGAATATGTATTCAATAATTTTTTACCTCTTATACTTTAAAGTTTGTCTATTTATTCCACCTACCACACAACCTCATATCAACTCTCTGAGCGAAGGCGGGTACCACAGCTAGTTAAGTCATATGAACTTTACTACCAAAACATTAGACCTAATATTGTGAATAGCATAACAGACGATACAGAAAGACAGTTTAGAACACAGTAAGATCGTCATGATCTCCCATTCGTGTAGGATACCTGGACTCTCTTCTGCGAGTAGGTAAGTACAACACACTCCATTACATATTACTAGTTTTATACCACGGACGCTACGAAGAGTGGGCTCCGCCATGTGGAAAAATGTTAAAGGGGGATTTTTAATTTACCATAATCCAACAAAAGGATCTCACTAAAAATTAATAAAGGCTACAGTAACGATAATGCTCTGAAGTCTGTGCAATTATGAAATAAAAATTGACTTTGATGCTGCCCGTACACAGCATGCCCAAATGACAATCACTTTCGACCCATCGCCACCTTTTGGGCTTAGAGAATGAACGGATCCCTGGCATAAGAGATACGTGAGCGTTGTTGAAACATGTAGTGCAAACAGTTTCTGATTATAAAAATTAGTTCCAGACCTGTGATCTAGTCATAAAGCCTTTAATAAGTCCTAGCTCCTCGGTTCGACTATAGCCACTTCTCAAACTTTGGATAAAATTCATCAGCAAATCTGACAAGACTGTAACGACGCGTTATTTAAAACCAATGTTACAAATGTCTTCCAGAATGTACATAATCAGCGTGTATGATAAAATCAGTGCAAAATATGTGAGTCAACTGTTTTCAAAAACTGAAAAAACTGATATACGTCTTACTATTGCTTCAAATTTTGATTTTTGCTCCTTGTTCACCCTTTCGAATGGATGCGAGAGAATGTTTCTGTATTTCATTCTGTAATCTACCCACGCTATATCATTCGTTTCTACAGTCAAAATATTCGTGCTCTACTATTTGTGAACCGTTTATATGTTTCCAGATAATTAAACCGTTGGAGATCGTCGATTTGGTGAAGTGGCGATCGACACGTATTACAACGCTGTCTAATGTGCACTCACAGTTTCAACAGTCGAGATCACAGTCTAATTTTATTTGAAAATTGTTCATGAAATTAAACTTCACTGTGGTAGGTAAAGATCTGCCACCTAAAACAACATACGAAAATTTGTGCTGGACCAAGACTCACACCAAGATTTCCCCATTTTCGCGAGCAGTCACTTGACCACAACGGCTGTTTTAGCACCCTCCCCCGACAGACCCAGACTTCCAAATGTCACACAACTGTTTCTTCTCATACATTATTAATTCATTTACCAACTCTTGCACAGATCGAGACTCCCTATGACGAAAATGACGATAGACAATGACTTCTTGTTATCCTGACTCTAAAAATTGGCATTGGAAGCACGAGATGTGAGAGATTGAGTAAATGAATTAATCATTATGAGAAGGAACGGATAGGTGTACGAGATACGGAGGTTTGTTTCAGTCTGGTCGGCATGCTCGGATAGCCTTAAAGATACGGCGCCCTCTCGTGGTAAGCAGGCGAAACCGTATTCTAGTAGTAGTCTGATACACATTGTATCATATGTTGCTTGAGGTGTTACATGCCCACACGGTTAGATTTGCGGTCTAATGCACATCTTTGCCGGCGGGAAGGCGTGTCGGTCCTCGGCACGAATCCACGCGGCGTATTATTGTCAAGGTCCGGTGTGCCGGTTAGTCTTTGGATTGTTTTTAAGGAGGTTTTTTATCTGACTCGGCGAATGCAGGCTGGTTCCCCTTATTTCGCCTCAGTTACAGAATGTCGGTGATAGCTGCGTAAACACTTTCTCCACGTACGCGTACACCATAATTACTTTACCACGCAAACATTGCGATTACACTCGTCAGGCGTGAGACATACCCAGTGGGGTCCACTGGGGGCCAAACCTCATAGTAACCATGGGTTCGGTGTGGGGCAGCGATGGGGTGAGTGGACGGCTGTAGCCTGTTATTGGGTTGTGAACCAATGAGGGCTATGGCGAGGATGAAGTCTCTCCGTCGTTTCTAGGTTCCCAGTTCCAAACAATTTCTTACAGAAATCCCTTTGTATTTCGATGAAAAATTTTATTCCAATTTAAAAACATGTTACATTTTTACAGTTTCATTTTTATTCTTGTGATTATTTCAATCTGACAAGAGCATTTTCGCTCAGATGTTTTTCACCTATTGTGTGCTTACATGTTTGTACAGCATATGGAAGTATTAATGATATTGAATTTTGGAGCCATAGCATTATATTTTCTAGGTAATACTCTGTAATTTTTATTCTGATGAAGACCACATTAGAGCTGTCGGAACTACGGTCGATTTGACGACAATTTTATGCAGCCGAGGTGGCTATAAGCACTTTCTGTAATTAAGTTAACGCACGGATGCTGGACTTCAGCTTATAGCAATGTTTAAAATTTCAAGATTCCTACCTGCCGAGGTCTCTAAGGCTGTGACGAAATACAATGACTTCAAAATGATCATTCTGAATACAGGTATGGTAATTCATTTCAGTAAACAATGTGAAGAGAGGGGACTTGTGCCTAATTATGTGAAGTGTTATCTGAACTTTAAGCAGTGCAAAAAAGAACCAAATACTTTCAAAAAGTCTGAAAAAAGAAGTTCCCTGTATGCTAAGAAAGATGCTTTAAACGAAAAAGAATATTATTTGTATTTAGAATTTACAAACAGTTTTAAGACTCATTGTAATATTGACATTGATAATTTTTGGTTTCGCATTAACGAACAATTAGAGAACTGTAGACAGAACATTCTCATTAGATATGAAAAGAAATTAAGCTAACTGCAGTGACTCCTGCCTGTAAAATCATGCACTCCACCGAGTTTTAAAAAAAATGATCGTATATTCTATGACAGAGTTTTCAATAAGACTGACATTAATTTTGCAAAAGCTCAGATGTCACTACTAGAGAAAAGCTTAAAGTATAATGTCATGACTCAGGAAACCAGAAAAAATGTACTAGAAAAGTTGCTTGTTGATTTAAAATCTGTCTTAGACAGTGTAAAAATGGACGGTTTCCGTCAGACTAGAGTAGCACATGATGTTTTTAATACTGTCAGCAGAAACCTAACCAATTGTCGTAATATTGTTAACTCTGAAAAAACTAATTAATTATTACCAAGCTTGCAGAAAAAGACGTTTTGGTAACGAAAGCTGATAAGGGTAATACCATTGTCATTGCTAGCAAACAAGGATATGATGAAAAATCTCTGCAGTTCTTTCAGGAAAACGATATTTCCGAGCTACATTAGGACTCCACGCCAACTTTACAGAAAAAGTCAGTACCGCTATTAACAATGCCAATGTTCTTCTACAACCTTTCCATAAAAAGCAGTTAATCAACATGAATCGGCGGCCGCCTAACTTACGAACTCAGTTTAAAGTCCATAAGAAAGACCATCCGATCCGCCCCTAATTTCCTATAGTTTGAACAGTGCTTATCACGACTCAGCCAACTACTTGCAAGATATGTTGCAAAAATCGTTCGTTTTCTATAGCAATTATTCTGTTTCCAATAGTCAAGATTTAGTTAGTAAAATTAAAGACGTTCACTGTGACAGAGATAAGAAATTAATTTCCTTTGACATTAAAAACCTTTACACAAATGTGCCGATACTCGAAGCCTTAGACATAGTAAAAATAATTTACATTCTTTAAAAAAAATTATCTGATTAAAAAATTATTAACTTCAAGAATTTACTTCGTATTGTAGCGAAATACAATTATTTGCAGTTTATTGGAAAACTGTATCATCAATTAGATGGCCTTGCAATGGGGAACCTCTTAGCAGGAATCCTTGCAGAGGTGTTCAATAACTCTTTAGAAGTAAAATTTTTCACTAATTTTTCAGCGTCAGCAGTAGGCATTCTTTCATACGCTAGATACGTCTATGACTGTTTGATCATATACAAAAGGTCTAATGACGGTATCGATAAACTTTTTAATATATTCAACGAGATTCATGAAAATATTTCTTTCACCTGTGAACGCGAAAATGAGTTCCGGCAGTTGAATTTCCTAGATCTCTCTCTTACGATAGGAGGTGACAACGTCAGCTTCAATATCTGCCCAAAAGAAACCAGTTCTGATCAAATTATTCCATTCACGTCGGTACACCCACATTCTCATAAGATGGCCTTTTTTCATTCAGCTATTCATAGAGCCATCTCCACACCCCTTTCTTCTGAAACTCTCAATACTGAAATCAATCTGATTAAAATTGTGCCTGCACATAATGGATATGATCGTTCTATAGTCGACAGTATTTTTAGTTCTAAACCAATCAGAGAGTCACTACCTTAGGCCTTTTTAATAACGAACCTAATGAAAAGAAAAAGTTTTTCGCTATACCATTTCTGGGTCCAATTTCTTACTGAATACAGCGCTTACTTCAAAATAAATATAACTGTAGAGCAGCCTTCTCCACTAATAATTCTTTAAAAAGTAATATCATATATAATTTGAAACCTTCGCCTTCTCTTCTGCTTAACTCTGGTGTCTATAAAATTATTTGCGGCAATTGTCCTGCCTATTACACATGCCAAACAGGCCGAACTATTTCGACAAGATTTAATGAACACCTTCTCGGCAAAAAGGGGACCAATGTTCACAATTCAACTTTCGCTGACCGTTTGTTAGTCACAGGCAATAAGCCTAAAGATGTAAAAATCGTTCAGATCTTGCAAAAGGTGAAAAAAGGCTTCACGCTTGACATCTTAGAAGAGTTAGAGATTTGTGAACACCTATCTCTGAAGGACGGTCCCATTCTGAACTAAGAGCAGCAATTGCACAATAGAAACTTTTTCCAAGGTATACAGCCGCTAATTAAAAATGGTCTGAATGGCGATACTCTATTCAATGTAGACTCTTAAACATCCTTTTCCTTTCCACTTTTACATTTTTATGTATATTTGAACTATATTTCATTTATAAAATAAGACCTTTAGGGTATGTTGTAATTTTCATGCACTAATTCCTGTTGTTGCCTGTAATGTTAAATTTGTTCATACAGTGCCTCGTTTGCTCTTGTCTGTAATTCGATCACTTCATTCTAGATGACGCGAATCTGGTTTCGTGTCCAACTCGTGGATGCCTTGGCCTGTTAGCCTTCTAGTCTGAAGGTAGCGGTGGTTTGATGCAGTTGTTTGGCCCTAAGCGACCTCGTGACTGCCATTGTGTTTCGATGGAACATTTTATTCCATTCGACGATCATGTTACATTTTTACAGTTTAATTTTTATTCTTGTTATTATATCAATCTGACAAGAGCATTTTTGCTCAGATGTTTTTCGCCTATGGTGTGATTACATGTAAGTACACGGTTTGTATAGTATATGGAAGTAATCCTATTAATTATACTGTAATTTTGAGCCATGTCGTTATATTTTCTAGGTAATCAAATGGTTGCAATGTCTCTGAGCACTATGGGACTTAACTTCTGAGGTCATCAGTCGCCTAGAACTTAGAATTACTTAAACCTAACTAAAATAAGGACATCACACACATCCATGCCCGAGTCAGGATTCGAACCTGCGACCATAGCGGTCGTGCTGTTCTAGATTGTAGAGCCTAGAACCGCTCGGCCACTCTTGCCGGCTCTAGGTAATCCTCTGTAATTTTTATTTTGATGAAGACCGCCTTAGAACCGTATAAACCATGGTACACTTCACAACTATTGTATGCAGCGGAGGTTGCTATACACACATTCTGTAATTAAAACAATACAAGTAAGTGTTACATCTACACGTATTAAAGTTCAGTTTAATTTTAGGACACTGAAACTGTAGCGCATCAAATTTTACACTGACGGATCAAAACATTATGACCACTGTCCATCGCGAGACTGAATGCCTTCTTGATGTTTTGCGGGCACGTGACGCGCTAAGGAAAGAATAAATGCAGAACAGAGGCAAATGGGCAATCGTTACAGCAAAGATACGGACCGAAAATGTGGAAATTCACTGATATGAGCGTTTCTGACAGACGTCTGATTGTTATGGCCCTGAGTCTGGGAACGAGAATCTCTGAAACGGCGAATTATGCCGGCTCTTCGCGTGCTATTATCGTGAGCATAAGCGGAAAGTGATTGAATGATGATGAAATAACGAGTCGGGAAGAGGGTATTGGAAGTCCACGTCTCATCGCAAAGCGTGGAGACCGGAGCATTTCCTGCTGTCTAAAGTAGGACTAACAGCGATCTGTGACAGATTTAACGACAGAATGCAGTGCTGGTGTAGGCACAAGTGTCTTGCAGCACGGCATTCAAAGGCCAAGGCCACTGTTGAAGATGGAACTTCACAGCACACGATCGCTACTCGTTCCCCTGATGACGCAACTACATCGTCAATTACGATTGCAGTTAACACAATATCACTGAGCTGTCACTGAGGGTAGATGGACACGGGTCAAATGAGTCTCGTTTCTTATTACACCATGTCGATGGTTTTGTCCTTACAAGCAGTAACCCAGGAGAATGGCTGCTTGGAACATGCACCGCGCCACAGATGAAGACCGGGAAGTGCAGAACTATGCTGTTGAAATGGGCTTTCATGGGTCCTGTGGTAGTTATCAAAGGCACCATGACAGATGTGGACTACGGAAACATTACAGAGGACCAACTGCATCGCTTCACGCTTGATGTTTTCACCTATGGCGATTACATCTTCTTGTAGGTTAACTGTCCGTGTCACCAGGTCAGGATCATGCTTCAGTGGTTTGAGGAGCATGATAGTGAACTGACATTGATGTGTTGGCCAGCACATGACCATCATCTGTAACTGCTGGAACACATTTCGAACATCAGCTGCCCGTACGTAAACTACCGGCCCGTAATTTATGGGAACTACCTGATCTAAGCGGTGACAGATGTTGAAGCACACCCCGGAAACCTACTAAGGACTTGCCGAATATATGCCAAGCCGGGTCTCTGCTGTATTCTGTTTGAAAAGTGGACCAACTCGCCATTAAACAGTTGGTCATAGTATTTTGGCTCGTCAATGTATACGAGGCCTATGACGATAATGACAATGGTAATCTATGACTTCTCGTTGTGACTGATTCTAAAAACCCGAGAGGGAATGACGAAATGCGAGAATGAGTAGATGAGTTAATAATTTATGAGAAGAAATAGATGAGTGTGTGACTTATGTAAGTTTGGGTCGGGTTCCAAAGTTTGCTCGCACCTCTTAAGTGGTAAAGTGACTGCTTTGGATAAGCAGGGTTTGAGTACCAATCCAGCACGAATTTTCATATGTCACTTTAGAGAAAACATCTATATTACTACAGTTAATTTTAATTTCTCTGATTAATATCAATAAGTAAAAATGTAGTTCATCATAAAAGTATAAACTAATTTCATTTTTACGATGTGCGATGATCAGTGCTATTATTATGCAACACGTTTATTACACTGCAGTTTAATATTGTTATAGTACTGTGTCACCACACTTTCCTGCTTTACAACGACGACTTTTGCCCCTAACTTTTACAACAATCTGAGAATCTCAGGCAATGTTTTATAATTCGATTCAGTAGAGGTTTCAATTTATGAGAAATGGAAAATTGATAAGTAGCAGAACAACAACTAGAATACTGAGGAACCTTTGAAACAGCCGCATTTGACGAGATATTGACGAGAAAGAAACATCGAAATTTCAAATTAAACGGGACAGCTATCTGCTTAATGTCACAACGCAAAAGGCAAGGACAACATACTTAGCTGCTTTGCTTGAGTACAGATCATTTTTACTGAAAAGGTGTATTCATTCTAGGTGAAATTTTGATTGACATTGAAAGATTTTAAAATTTCTTGATAATTGGCTTTAATTATAGTAGCAATCTAATTTTGTATAAGATGTCTGATTTCTCATCGCGAGCGTAAGAACGGTATAACTTTTTTTGTTTCATCTTAGTAGATTGGACCTAGCCGTTGGTGGGGAGGCTTACGTGCCTCAGCGATACAGATGGCCGTACCGTAGGTGCAACCACAACGGAGGGGTATCTGTTGCGAGGCCAGACAAACATGTGGTTCCTGAAGAGGGGCAGCAGCCTTTTCAATAGTTGCAGGGGCAACAGTCTGGATGATTGACTGATCTGGCCTTGTAACATTAACCAAAACGGCCTTGCTGTGCTGATACTGCGAACGGCTGAAAGCAAGGGGAAACTACAGCCGTAATTTATCCCGAGGACATGCAGCTTTACTGTATGATTAAATGATGATGGCGTCCTCTTGGGTAAAATATTCCGGAGGTAAGATAGTCCCCCATTCGGATCTCCGGGCGGGGACTACTAAAGAGGATGTTGTTATCAGGAGAAAGAAAACTGACGTTCTACGGATCGGAGCATGGAATGTCAGACCCCTTAATCGGGCAGGTAGGTTAGAAAATTTAAAAAGGGAAATGGATAGGTTGAAGTTAGATATAGTGGGAATTAGTGAAGTTCGGTGGCAGGAGGAACAAGACTTTTGGTCAGGTGATTACAGGGTTATAAATACAAAATCAAATAGGGGTAATGCAGGAGTAGGTTTAATAATGAATAAAAAATAGGAGTGCAGGTTAGCTACTACAAACAGCATAGTGAACGCATTATTGTGGCCAAGATAGACACAAAGCCCATGGCTACTACAGTAGTACAAGTTTATATGCCAACTAGCTCTGCAGATGATGAAGAAATAGATGAAATGTATGACGAGATAAAAGAAATTATTCAGGTAGTGAAGGTAGACGAAAATTTAATAGTCATGGGTGACTGGAATTCGTCAGAAGGAAAAGGGCGAGAAGGAAACATAGTAGGTGAATATGGATTGGGGGGAAGGAATGAGAGAGGAAGCCGCCTTGTAGAATTTTGCACAGAGCATAACTTAATCATAGCTAACACCTGGTTCAAGAATCATAAAAGAAGGTTGTATACCTGGAAGAATCCTGGAGATACTGAAAGGTATCAGATAGATTATATAATGGCAAGACAGAGATTTAGGAACCAGGTTTTAAATTGTAAGACATTTTCTGGGGCAGATGTGGATTCTGACCACAATCTATTGGTTATGAACTGCAGATTGAAACTGAAGAAACTGCAAAAAGGTGGGAATTTAAGGAGATGGGACCTGGATAAACTGGAAGAACCAGAGGTTGTACAGAGTTTCAGGGAGAGCATAAGGGAACAATTGACAGGACTGGGGGAAAGAAATACCGTCGAAGAAGAATGGGTAGCTTTGAGGGATGAAGTAGTGAAGGCAGCAGACGATCAAGTAGGTATAAAGACGAGGGCTAATAGAAATCCTTGGGTAACAGAAGAAATATTGAATTTAATTGATGAAAGGAGAAAATATAAAAATCCAGTAAATGAAGCAGGCAAAAAGGAATACAAACGTCTCAAAAATGATATCGACAGGAAGTGCAAATGGCTAAACAGGGATGGCTAGAGGACAAATGTAAGGATGTAGAGGCTTATCTCACTAGGGGTAAGATGGATACTGCCTACAGGAAAATTAAAGAGACCTTTGGAGAGAAGAGAACCACTAGTATGAATATCAAGAGCTCAGATGGCAACCCAGTTCTAAGCAAAGAAGGGAAGGCAGAAAGGTGGAAGTAGTATATAGAGGGTTAATACAAGGGCGATGTACTTGAGGACAATATTATGGAAATGGAAGAGGATGTAGATGAAGACGAAATGGGGGATAAGATACTGCGTGAAGAGTTTGACAGAGCACTGAGAGACCTGAGTCGAAACAAGGCCCCGGGAGTAGACAACATTCCATTAGAACTAATGATGGCCTCGGGAGAGCCAGTCATGACAAAACTCTACCATCTGGTGAGCACGATGTATGAGACAGGCGAAATACCCTCAGACTTTAAGAAGAATATAATAATTCCAATCCCAAAGAAAGCAGGTGTTGACAGATGTGAAAATTACCGAACTATCAGTTTAATAAGTCACAGCTGCAAAATACTAACGCGAATTCTTTACAGACGAATGGAAAAACTGGTAGAAGCCGGCCTCGGGGGAGATCAGTTTGGATTCCGTAGAAATGTTGGAACACGTGAGGCAATACTGACCCTACGACTTATCTTAGAAGAAAGATTAAGAAAAGGCAAACCTACGTTTCTAGCATTTGTAGACTTGGGGGAAGCTTTTGACAATGTTAACTGGAATACTCTCTTTCAAATTCTGAAAGTGGCAGGGGTAAAATACAGGGAGCGAAAGGCTATTTACAATTTGTACAGAAACCAGATGGCAGTTATTAGAGTCGAGGGGCATGGAAGGGAAGCAGTGGTTGGGAAAGGAAGCCTTTCCCCGATGTTATTCAATCTGTATATTGAGCAAGCAGTAAAGGAAACACAAGAGAAATTCGGAGTAGGTATTCATGGAGAAGAAGTAAAAACTTTGAGGTTCGCCGATGACATTGTAATTCTGTCAGAGACAGCAAAGGACTAGGAAGAGCAGTTGAACGGAATGGACAGTGTCTTGAAAGGAGGATATAAGATGAACATCAACAAAAGGACAACGAGGATAATGGAATGTAGTCGAGTGATGCTGAGGGAATTAGATTAGGAAATGAGACACTTAAAGTAGTAAAGGAATTTTGCTATTTAGGGAGTAAAATAACCGATGATGGTCGAAGCAGAGAGGATATAAAATATAGACTGGCAATGGCAAGGAAAGCGTTTCTCAAGAAGAGAAACTTGTTAACATCGAGTATAGATTTACGTGTCAGGAAGTCGTTTCTGAAAGTATTTGTATGGAGTGTAGCCATGTATGGAAGTGAAACATGGACGATAACTAGTTTGGACAAGAAGAGAATAGAAGCTTTCGAAATGTGGTGCTACAGAAGAATGCTGAAGATAAGGTGGGTAGATCACGTAACTAATGAGGAGGTATCGAGTAGGATTGGGGAGAAGAGGAGTTTGTGGCACAACTTGACTAGAAGAAGGGATCGGTTGGTAGGCCATGTTTTGAGGCATCGAGGGATCACAAATTTAGCATATTAGATCACCGTGGAGGGTAAAAATCCTAGAGGGAGACCAAGAGATGAATACACTAAGCAGATTCAGAAGGATATAGGTTGCAGTAGGTACTGGGAGATGAAGAAGCTTGCACAGGATAGAGTAGCATGGAGAGCTGCATCAAACCAGTCTCAGGACTGAAGACCACAACAACAACAACAACAACTTAGTAGTGTCATCTTCCCACGATGCTCTTGCTCAGTAATATTGTTATTAATGTGCTGATATTAAACTGAAATTTGTGAGCTTGCACACATGAATTCAGTCGTCTTACATTTTATGTTAAAGTTAGGGAAATCTATCCCAATTGTAGCTGAAGCAATAGCCAACATTGAATCCATTGCTGGTGATAGCAGATGTACTGACAAAGTAAATGAGAATGTCAAAACGTCAGCTTGCGAAATTGAATCAATCTTTCAGAGAGAGGAAATTTACCCCACCACCAGCCCCATACAAGATCCAAGTATCCCGGTGTTTCGTAGTATGGAGGCTAAGATAAAACAATTGTCACAACAAACTACTACATCATCTGAAATAGCATCTAAACATGCCTAATTCCATGGTGAAATGGCGACTAAATACGATGAAATGTCATCCAAACCACGTTAATTCCCAAACGAACGTTCACTGAATATAAAATTAAATGTCAGATCAGTTGTCCTCTCTACTAACAAACTTCACCACCACCGTATCAAATTTAACATTGGCAAAAAATAAAATGCTAACTAAACAGAACGCATTATGTACCGAAATCACATGATTGAAAAATGCATACCACGGTACACATGATGCGATAAACCACTTGTCCGATGAACAAGTACATATGTTCGTAGGCTAGATCTAAAAGCAAATTGTTTTACTGCTGAGCAAGAGGCAAAAATAAGTTGAAAATCCTATTTGACGAACAAATAGAAAGCTTTGCTAAAGATTTTTGCAAGTGCATTTCAAGTAAGGAAAATAAATGCAAGTGAACGATTAGATTCAAAGCTACCGCATGTTGTTCTGCAGGCAATTCTGTGAGTGTGATCAGAGTGGTGCACTCTGGGGGAAGTAGTTAACACGGAGTTGAACCAAACTGAAACAACACTAAGCAACAATTTATCACAGTGCCGAGATAGTGTCACGTCACATATCTTTACTATAAAATAGGAGGTGTTGGCGGTTATACAGATAATAAATAAAGCTATGTTCTCTGTTAGTAGGATAGCTGATGAAAATATTAGCCCTTCGACATGGAAGGGATGGTATAGTAATGATTTAAGTCACACAGCTGTATCACCTATAGATATATCATATGAGATGGGGGCAGCAACTTCGTTGTCATCTCCTTAATGGAGGAAAGCTTATTAAAGCATAGCATATATTTCCCTGGCAAAAACGTGTACATCCTGTTGTATGTTAGTCCTTTAAAGATGTGTTAACAAGGTTGTTGACAAAAAAGCAAAGGGTCCACTCAATTACAGGTTTCATTTAGGGAGAAGTCGCCTTTTGGGCACTCGAGACTTCTGAGACTTCTAAAAATTACGAACAGCTCGAGATATTATATTATTTACAGACGCAAGTGAACGGAAAAATATTTGCCCTCATAAAAAATATATATAGGTTTTTAGCATATACGAAGATTAATAGTTAAGAATGTAAGGTACATCGCCGGCAGGGGTGGCCGAGCGGTTCTAGGCGCTATAGTCTGGAACCGCGCGACCTCTACTATCACTGGTTCGAATCCTGCCTCGGGCATGGATGTGTTTGATGTTCTTAGCTTAGTTAGATTTATGTAGTACTAAGTTCTAGGGGGCTGATGACCTCAGAAGTAAGTCTCATAGTGCTCAGAGCCATTTGAACCCTGTTTTTTAAGGTATATCAGTGTTAGTAGATCACACATTTTTACAATCTGTTTTTCGTAGAACTGTGAACAATTCTCACATCTGTAAATTAAATTTCTTTCTTCAGTTTTCAATGAACAGTAACAACTTTCACGTGCAAAGCGCGTCGACTACACCCAGATGAGGTGGGTGGTGGGGGCAAATGTTTGACTAAATAGCCCTGAGCTCTGCTAAAATTCCAGACGTTATCACTAAGTTATGATGTTTAATGGTTTGTCATTGAAGCGGAAATTATGTGTTGTCATTCACGCATTACTAAAAATGCCATGACAAGAAAAAGGCACTTAAGGACATGTGCCATGGACACTAACAAACACTCCTTGAGAAGTATATACAACACAATTTTTAACTCATATTGTGTTTATGTTACTTTTTATACTAAATTCCTATGTTTTTGATTGTAATATTTAGGTTCTTAGTTTTATGAAATATGCAGCCCCTATATGAATTACGGTAGAATGCAAAAACAGATTGTTGCAAACTGTCTCTACACCATTCAACAAGGTACGGTAACTATTCGTTCTTAGAAATCAAGGACATAAATGTCCTCCAGAGAATGCATCACTAGCGTATTTCATAAAATCGGCGAAAAATACGTGAATAAACTGTTTTCAAAAAACTGATGCACCACTTACTCTTGAGTCGTGTTCTCTCTCGTAGAAAGAGGTTATGTACTTATTTTTGTAACACATTCAGGAGTTAGAAATGCATTTTTTATTCATTTCTACAATAATAACAATAATTACGATCATACTAAATGTGAACTCTCCATCGGCAAAAAATTCGGGATCAAATGCCTGTCCAGATCGCTGGGAAGGGACAATCAAGGCGATGTGAACGTGAGTTAAAGAGTGAACAACCAACAAAAAGACTACAGAAAATAAGAGAGTGGCATGTCATAAGTCTGAACGTGTCAGGGAAGCCCCAAAATCTGGCAAGACAAATGCAAAGACTCAGTACAGATGTGCAAGACGACAGTAAAGTGAAATGCATGTATGGTAAGGACTTGTGCCCAGGCGAATATATCATAATAACAACAGCACCAGTGATATCATGAGAGTAAGATTCGTTGAGAGTGGCAAGTAACGGCAGAGAACGAAGTACCGTGGACGGTTCAGTGATAGAGATGTTCTCATCAGAATAGACTGTAAGACTAGTCCTACACTAATAGTTCAAAATAGACACCGATGTCGCAAGCCAAGAAAGAATAGGTTAAGAAAGAGACTAAGAGTATTGAACTTGTTATTTATTAACTGAAAAGAGATGGTAATGTAACAATCATGGGCCGCTGAAAAACGGTAGTTGGGAAAAAACAGATGAAAGAGTCTAGAGTTAGTATGTGTCTGGTAGTAGCAATAAGGAGAAAGAGTAATAGAGTTCTGCAACAAATTTTAACTAGTAACAGGAAATTACAAAATGAGGGCGTATAATTGAAAAGGTCCAGAGACAGGATGATATATCAGATGGATTAGACTATGGGCAGTAAGATATTCCAAAATTAGATTCTAGACTGTGAAGTGTACCCAGGGGTATAGTGGGATATGCTCAGTTTACTAACTGGTAATAATAAACAATCGATTCGAGTTTTAGAGTGTGGCCTGTAACAACCAACGCGGAAAAAAAATAAGGTAACGAAGTCCACAGGGATGATGAGATTCCTTTGAAGTTCCATAAAGATGCAGATACTGTTATAATGAATACCACAGCAGTTTGTCCCACTGAAGAGGAATAAATAAATTTAAGATGTATCACAGAAGATCAACAGACAAAGAATTGTAAAATGAAGATAACTGGGAATTAAGGTTGGATAACACAAGAAATACTTCGTTTTATCGACGACAGAAAGAAATATAAAAATGCTCAGATGTTCAGGAGAAGCAGTAATACAGCGGTAGAAGTCACATACGTGTGAAATAAATAGGAAGTGCATGGAAAGGCAAGGAGAAACCATTGCAGGCAAAATGTAAAAAATCGAAGAAGAAATGGTCGTTCGGAGGGACTGATTCAGCATTTACAGCATTCGGGAGGATGACGGTTCGAATTCGTGCCCAATCATACAGGTTTGGGTTACCAGCGATTTCCATAAATCCTCTGAATGGGCAAAGACGATTTCGATCTCCATCCTTGAAACATTTCGATCTTGTGCCCGTCTCTGACGACATAGTTGTGGACATGATATTAGCACCGGTTTTTCTTCCTTCAGCAAAAGAAAAATTCAGGAAAGGCGGAAACATGAAGAGTGCAATGAGAAATCCAATGATAACGCGGAGGATAGGGCAGATACTGGGGAAACTTGCGATTAAATAAAGCAGAAAGGATACTTTACATGCCTTCTGAATATCCAGAACCAATGGGGGAAGTGGCAACAAACCGACTATTGAAGCTGAGTTGGAGATCTCTGAGTCTAAAGACTTACCATTAGAATTCCGGTGAAACACCACTCACTTAATCCAGATGAGAGCAAAGGAAGACAGAATTGTTGCACAATCAGCCCCCTAACAGCTGCTGCATCCTAGTTGGAACAATATACAGAAGAAAGGGAAAGGAAACTGAAAATCTGTTAAGTATTTATTAGTTAGGTATTCGAAAAGCAAATCACCAGTAAGGTACACCGAAATTGCAATTGATGATGGAAGCCACGTTTAAGAAAAATAAATACACGTTCATCGGTTTTTTCGACCCAGAAATATCATTCGAAAATGTATGGTACGAAATGCTCGAAATTCTGAAGTACGGTGGGAGTAAGCTATAGGAAAAGATGGTCATTATGCAAAACGTACAAGAATTTTACAAGAACAACAATAAATATGGAAGACCAAGAACGAAGTGGTTGGATTAAAAATTTTATAAGAAAGGAATGCAATCTTTCGCCCCTACTGTTCAATCTATACATTGAAGAAGTATTACGGAAATAAGAGAAAGATTCCAGGACGGGATTAAAGTTCAAAGTGAAAGGATGTCAATGATAAGACTCGGTGATGACGTTACCACCCTCAGGCCGGCAGCGGTGGCAGAGCGGGTCTAAGCGCTGCGGCCTCAGGTTCGAATCCTGCGTCAGGCATGGATGTGTGTGATGTCCTTAGGTTAGATCGGTTTAAGTAGTTCTAAGTTTAGGGGTCTGATGACCTCAGACGTTAAGTCCCATATTGCTTACAGCCTTTTGAACCATTTTGTTACCACCCTGAGTGAAAGTGGAGAAGAGTTACAAGATCTGTTGGAAAGAATGAACAGCTCGATGAGAGCATAATACGCAGTGTTTGTGAACCGAAAAAAGACATGTTTTGAGAAGTACTTGAGATGTGAATAGCGAGAAACTTGATATCAAAATTGATGGTCATCAAGTAGCCGGCGTTAAGGAATTCTGCTACCTTTGAAGCAAGATAACCTTTGACGGCCAAAGCAAGGAGGATATAAAATGCAGACTAGCACAGCCAATGACGATGTACTTGGACAACAGAAGATTGCTGTTGTCAAACGTAGGTCTTAATTTGAGGAAGAAATATCTGATAATGTACTCGTGGACCACCGCTTTATACGGTAGTGAGTCACAATGGGAAAACAAGAACACAAGGGAAACAAAGCATTTGAGATATGGTGCTACAGAAGAATGTTGAAAATTTGGTGGGCTGACAACGTATGGAACGAGCAGGTTCCCGCAGAATCGGCGAAGAAAAGGGAGAGCATAGGCGTTAATAGGATTACGTCAGGGAATTACTTCCGTGGTACTACAAGGAAAAGTAGAGCGTAAAAACTGCAAGGGAAAGACATGTACATGTACATGTCCCATATTGCTTAGAGCATGTACATGACATGTACATGTAACAAATAAATGAGAACGTAGAGTACAAGTGTTACTCTGAGGTGAAGAGCTTCGTCCGAGACAGGGATCATGGCGGTCCCTATTGGACCACTCAGAAGACTGATGACTCATAAACAGAAAGGGAATGATTACCGAGCGTGTGGTAAGGAGATGAAATCACGATAACAATGAGGAAGAGGGGTAGGCACGGGTCCTTACAGAAGGAATGCACCATAAAAGTTGTTCCGCTTTTCGACTGACACCGAGGGATACAGGAAAGCAAACAACTGATATCAGGGCAGAGGGAGGAGAGTTACAACGAACTTTTCTAAAGAGATTACTGGAATGTGGGTCGTGATCTCGAGCTGTCATGCATCGCTTACCACTGACCACATACCATAAGCATCAGAATCATGAAAGATGTGGAGCTGGAGTCCACTGTGCCATAGTATAGCATTCTGTAGTGTTAGCGACGAGTGTCGCTTCTTTTCATGACGGTCATATTGATGCCAACGTGTCCATCGACGCCCAACTGAATGGCAACAGGAAGCAAAGTTCCTGGAGATCCGTGCATCGTATGGTGTGAGAAGCTATTGATTACGAGAATATGACCCATATGGTAATCGTTGAAATGAGGCTGAATGCTTGGCAGCATGTGGAAAGAATGGTGAACCATGGTGTCATATCCTTTATGGCCGGGCTACCAAGTGGCGTATTATTGCAGTACAGTGGAAGACTATGTTTAAAAAATGCAGTTCTCAGGATGAACACCTTCAGGAATGTAGCAATCGTTGACGATCTGGTCATTCCCATGAGTTTTCACCCATAAGTCTCTTATGGGGTGTGACAGAAAATCGTATTCTGTCATACTAGCCTCTAGCCAGCAATATTCGTGAAATAACCCAGCATGGTAGTAAGTTTTTCGGGAGTCTGTCTGCTGCAGTGCCACAAAGAATGCAGAAGTGAATTCATGCCCTTGGGATCACACCTCATAATCATACTGACGATTGTATCAGTATAGATTGGATCAAAAGTTTAATCATCTAATACCCGGTAAGGGTTGAATATCGTTACAAAGTTAGACGCAGCAATGAATGACTCTTCGCATTTCCGTTGCTATAACTCAGTCGTTTCTACCACATACGTTTCCAATAAAATTTCACAAAGACAAAACCTGAATACCACTGCGACCCACACACATGTGGAATTTTCTGCATTATTACATGATCCAAAATGCGTTACTTCAAAAGGCTGAAGACGGTTCCAATAGGTAAAATTATTTCTTCGTACTTAAAAGGTAGATCACACCGGATCCGTACTGAGAAGTGTCCTAGAGTGAACGATGGTACTGAAAAAAATGACAGAATTGTTAAGGTTGAAAAATGGTTCAAATGGCTCTGAGCACTATGGGACTTAACATCTGAGGTCCCCTAGAACTCAGAACTAATTAAACCTAACTAACCTAGGGACATCACACACATCCATGCACGAGGCAGGATTCGAACCTGCGATCGTAGCAGTCGCGCGGTTCCGGACTGAAGTGCCCAGAACCGCTCGGCCACCGCGGCTGGTAGAATTGTCAAGGCACTGGACTCGTACTCAGGAGGGAATGGGTTCATCCAAATCCCTGTTCAACCAGATTTAGATATCTCATGGCTTCACTAAATCAGTTAAGTTGAAATCCGAGACATGTTCTTCGTAAAGGTCTCGTTGCTGTCCGATTCGGCCTTCTATTGCTTCTCTAATGAACTAGGGAATGACGGGACGTTACACTCTAACCATGCTTCCTTTTTTTCGCGCAGTATCCAAATTTTTCTTCAATAAACTTATCTCCAGAGCGTAGTGTTGTATCTAAAGTTATGGTATCCATGCGAACTACATTTTTGAGATTCAGAGCAATTGATCTGAATGTAAGACGCCTAGTACTGCGTGTCTTCTTTACGATTGTAGAGAGAATGGTTCGTCCTTTATGGCGGAAATAACACTGAGAGAGATCATGAATGAGAAAGGGATGATTCCTGCGTCGATTTCAGGAACCAGTCATGTGTCATCTTCCTTTTATGTGAAAAAGGAAAGACACTGCAGTTAAAGAACAGTATCAGGACCCACTAGGTTCTTTCACGGGAAACAACCTGTTGGATGATAGCTTTTGTAGTGTTCAAACAAGCATGGACTGGTGCAGCTCACTACGTGTCCATCTCTACATATTTCAGTAACTACCGCGACATACATCCGCTTAGTCTTGATTACTGTTCTCAAGCCTTGATATCCCTCTAAAATTTTTCCTTCAGACATTTCCTCTAGTTACCTAAATATCCTTTGACACCTCAGTATTTGTTCATTACCCATTCCTTCTTTTAGTTCATGTCTGCATAATGCTCTTCTGTCCACAATTCAGTTCAATACCTTTTCAGTAGCTGCTTGATCCACTCATATGACCTACCACGTTCCAAAATTCAGCGTTGGCGTTCATATTTGCACCAAACTGGCTATTACTAGTTACATGCGAAATTTTTTTGGGTACTGCCGTGGCAATTTCTGATTGTTCTCGTTTTCAGATACAGCTACTTTTAGGATATGTAAACTGTATTTGGGAAAAGGCTTTAGAACTACAGACATCAACCCTGTAGGTAAATCATACTTCCATCATAACTGATTGTCAAACTGCTTCTGAGAGGAGCAGCGTTCTCATTTTCAGCATGTTATGTATTGTGGAATTTTTTAGTCAGTATGGCAGCCAAAAAGTTGCTTGTTGTTAATACCTTATGTCTAGTTTTCTTCTATGGACACCAGGACACAAACTGATTCGCTGTTCACTTTCACTTTCACAATACACAAAATTCTCCTCATGTGAATGCTACTGAATGAGCTGGTTACCGAAGATTTGTCAGAAAATGACTGTTTGTACCAAAGCATGCGATCATTAGAGGTAATGCTCATTGTGTGTCGTAGGTGGTTAGATGACATATTAATACTGCTTGTGATGGTAAAAGTAACCTTAAGGTGTGATGTATACATAACAGCAAACATGTCAATGAGCTGACACATTGGTGATAAGAACAGAATTATAGTGAGACATTGCTTGAATTGTTTTTGCATTTTCACTTACGCTAGCGGTTAATGAAAAGTTTTCGCACGAGCAGCCAACGATTTCAAATTACGATGACGAGAAGTAACCATTAGTACACAGGGTGTTGTATTTAGCTTCACAACCTGCAGTAACCTTTTGTCTGCCGGCAAAATAAATAACATTGAAGCAAATATCTTTTAGAAACCAGGGTGACTTTAACTACCATGCTATTCTTTCTTGTAACTTTATTACGATAATGTGAACAACAGTACATCTTTCTCAAGTAGCATCTTATATACTTTGCTCCTTTTCTCATGACCTGCTGGGAAACGTTTCACAGTGTACCATTCACATATACACGATGACATTAAAACCTGAAAATAAATTGAATTTGACTCTCCAGTGCTACCAGAGATTGTACGTACCTGGTACCATAACTTGTTTACTTGCTGAAGTTAACAGTAAACAAA
Organism: Schistocerca americana; assembly: GCF_021461395.2. NCBI lineage: Eukaryota > Metazoa > Arthropoda > Insecta > Orthoptera > Acrididae > Schistocerca > Schistocerca americana. The sequence continues at coordinate 190,356,019 of NC_060122.1, read as the reverse complement.
TGGCAACACGAGAAAAATGCTCTCAGTCCAGGAGTCAAACTTCTGTCGTGTTTAAGAGCTCATCCGACTCCTGGATACATCTATAACAGCAATACATATTATGAGATACATTTATATAAAGGTACATTGACGTCAAAACAATCACATATACGCTACTGAGATACGATAATGTGTCTCTCATCATGCTGCAAGAAGTGTAATTGCAGTTAATAAAAGCTCAAGTCATTGGGTTGTGGGATGATCTGGAAACGCTAAGTTGAAAAATTGTTGGCTACAAGATGAAAAAGCTACACATTCATTGAACTGTTTTAATTGGAGGGGGGGGGGGGGGCTGATTTTGGGAGGAAACCAAACCGCAAGGTGATTAGTCTCTTCGGATTAAGGATGGATGGCGAAGGAAGTCGGCCGTGCCCTTTCAAAGGTATCATCCGGGCATTCGCCTGAAGCGATTTAGGGGAATCACGGAAAACCTAAATCAGGATGGCCGGACGCGGGATTGAACCGTCGTCCTCCCGAATGCGAGACCAGTGTGGTAACCAATGCGTCACCTCGCTCGGTAAAGTGTTTTAATTCATCACTACTGTATAGAGTACCATTATGTTACTCTATGAAACAATTTTGAACTGAATTGCCATGCACACACATACACGAGCTGATAGAAAGTATAGACCATTAAATATCATGAGAGGCGCAGCCACCAGTATAAAAGGAGTCCAGGAATACTGTCAGTGGAGAAGCAGTAAGAGAAGCACTGTGACTTTGGAAGTGTGCTAGTCACTGGATGTCACCTGAGTAACAAATGCTCCAGGGACATTTCTAAAGCTGTCCACGTCAGTAATGGTAATGTGATTGCGAATTGGAAACGTGAAGGGGCAACCAAAGCTGAACCAAGACCGGCGGATCTCAGGTACTGACAAACAGAGACCTTCGGGCATGGCGGTGGACGGCTACAGAAAATCGCAGGAAGTCAGCTGAAGGACTCATTCGCGATCTACCAAGTGCTACGAGCAACCCTACCAGTACAACGAGCAAATGGTGACAAGCAAATGTTAGTAGAGATTGATGAGTCTGTGAAAAAATCCATGCACGGAGTGTACAACCACTGCCACAGTCGTACCTTAGCAAAAGATCAGGCAGAGAACCCATCGAAACTCTGGTCCTGTGAAAAATAGCTAAGTGGGCCTAAGGTTTCGTCATTTGTCAAGCAGCTGAAGACAGCGAGAACAATAGCCGAAGTTTTAAATTTCACGTTCAATAAATCGCTCACGCAGGAGAATCGTAGAAACATATCGTCGTTTGACCATCGAACAGACTCCCGTGTGGACGGTATAGTAATAACCATCCCTGGCAAAAAGAAACAGCTGAAGAAGTTTTTCAAAGAGTTAACTACCTATTGACCCCTTACTTAGTTTTTATTCATCGCGAACCTCTCGCCCAGTGCTAAGTTCCAACCGACTGGTAGAAAGCGCAGGTGTCTCCAGTATATAAGAAGTGAAAAACAAAGGCTCTGCAAAATTACTGGCCACAGTACCCCTAACATCGGTTTTCTGCCGAATTCTTGTACATATTCTCTGTTAGAATATAATACATTTTCCTGAGATCGAGACGCCTCTGTCCACGAATCATTGGTCTTGCGAAACTCAGCTTGCTCTTTTCTCAAATGAAATATTGCGAAACATGGATGAAGGCCAACAGGCAGACTCCAAATTCCTAGACTTCCAGAAGGCGTTTGACACGGTGCTTCATTGCAGTCTATTAAAGAAAGTACAAGCATATGGGACAGGGTCACTGACATGTGAGTGGCTTGAAGGCTTCTTTAAGTTATAGAACCCAGCATGTTGTTCTGCACGACTAGTGTCCATCAGAGACAAGAGTATCGTCAGAAGAGCCCAATGGAAGTGTGACAGGAGCGCTATTCAGGATGAGATTTTCACTATGCAGTGGAGCGTGCGCTGATATGAAGCTTCCTGGCAGATTAAAACTGTGTACCGAACCGAGACTCGAACTCGGGACCTTTGCCTTTCGCAGGCAAGTGCTCAACCATCTGAGCTACCCAAGCAGGACTCACGACCCGTCCCCACAGCTTCAATTCTGCCACCGGGTAGCTCAGATGGTTGAGCACTTGCCTGCGAAAGGCAAAGGTCCCGAGTTCGAGTCTCGATCCGGTTTTAATCTGCCAGGAATCTTCAGGGGCGCTATTATCCTCTACATACGTAAATGATAGGCGCACAGGGAAGGAAGTAATCTGCGGTTGTTTGCTGATGATGCTGTGGTGTACGATAATGTGTCGAAGTTGAGTAACTGTAGGAGGATACAAGATGATTTGGACAAAGTTTCCAGTTGTGATGAATGGCCTCTGACTCTAAATGCAGAAAAATGTAAATTAATGCTGATAATTAGGAAAAACAAACCCGTAATGTTCCAAAACAGCATCTATAGTGTCCTGCTTGATACAGTCACGTCGTTTAAATAACTGGGCGTAACGTCGCAAAGCGACATAAAATGGAGCGAGGATGTGAGCATTGTGGTAGGGAAGGCGAATGGTCGACTTCGGTTTATGGGAGGATTCTGGCTAAGTGTGGGCCATCTGCAGAGGAGACCGTATACAGGACGCCGGTGTGATCTCTGCCTGGGATCCATACCAGGTAGATTTGTAATTCAGAGGCAGACACCTAAATTTGCTATTAGTACGTTCGGACAACTCGTCCGTGTTGCAGAGATGCTTCAGGAACTCAAATGGAAATCCCTAGAGGGAAGGCGTCATTATTTTCGAAAAACACTGTAGAAAAAAATTGAGGGAACCAGTATTTGAAGTTGACTGCAGTGTGATTGCACAGCCTCTGACCTAGGTTGCGTCTGAGGAGCACGAAGACAACATACGAGGAATTACGGCACATACTGCTACATATAGACAGTCAGACAGTCGTTTTTCAAAAATGGTTCAAATGGCTCTGAGCACTATGGGACTTAACTTCTGAGGTCATCAGTCCCCTAGAACTTAGAACTACTTAAACCTAATTAACCTAAGGACGTCACACACATCCATGCCCGAGGCAGGATTCGAACCGGCGACCGTAGCGGTCGCGCGGTTCCAGACTGTAGCGCCTAGAACCGCTCGGCCACCCCGGCCGGCAGTCGTTTTTCCCTTGATCGATATGTTAGTGGAACAGGAAAGTTAACGAGTATTAGTGGTACGGGCTACCCTACACCACGGACCGTACGGTGGACTGTGGAGTATCTATGTAGATGTAGAAGTAGATGTGGATGTAGATATAGAACAGTGATGTAAAGGAGGAGGTGGTTTTACGACATGGGGACTTTTTTTTTTTGCTAGAGTGTGCCTTCCTTACTGCGTTTAACAAAACGCTAAATGGTGGAATGGTGTGACCACATTTTACAGTACTGTGTAATATGTACGGTAGAGTGATAGTTCGGAGACAACAGTTGTATCAGAATGACAATGTACCCCACCATCTGTGAGGAAATGCATACTAACTAACATTTCTGAAACAGACTGTACTGTACAGATCACATGCGTGAAAATAATCGAATTCCTTTGGGATGCTAGGGCAAAGACTTCACCCCACACCCAGTACCCAATGTTACTACTTTCTCTGGTTTCAGCTCTTGAGAAGAATAAGATGCTGTCCTCCATAGACATTCAGAGACCTAAATGGAAGCCTTCATAAAGCCGAAAGGGGGATGCATACCATATTAATAGGTGACAGGGAATGTCTCGCATGTAAATTTCGAGCAAAAACTGTATTTCGGACCCTCAGGATTTTCACTGTTATCTTTTTCTATATTTTTTTCAATAGTTTCATTATCGTAGGGTATCTTAGTGTTCCACTGAATCAGTAATGAAGGCAAAACTAAAGCTGATTAAACATTTGAGTTGTGTAGCGGCTAGAATTCACTGTTCAATCGTTCAACGTTGCTGTAAGGACCGTTTTAAGATGAGATAACGTGCGCTGTCACTTCAGAGTAAGAAAGGTTGTCAGTACAAGGAAGTTGTCTGCCCATTTCGCATACTGCAGTGTGATGCCATTCAGATATTTAGCCACTGTCATGAGACACATAACATCGACTACTGACGTCATAGTGGCCGCCAGCAATAAACAACATCAGCTGACACAAAATATGACCTAATTATAGGATTTGAGGTCCACCAGTTATAGAAAATACCGTTTTTATAATTACCGAAACATGTTTCAGCACAACTGTGCCATCATCAGTGGGTTTCCATTTTAATTATTCTGTAATGTGAACATTTCATTAAATGATTACAAAATTATGTGGATATTTAGTTCAAACAATAGTTCGTTCACCTTTGTTAATACCTTTACACTTGCTGTGCATGATTTTTCTGGACCACTTGTGTATTATTTATTACAAGCAGCTTTTCATCAGCAACCACACAATGTTGATGAGATATTTTGTTGGGAGTTAGCGTATCATCTAAAACGTAATTTTGTTTGTCCCAATATTTCACGCCTATATTCCCTTTTACTCACGTTTTCGTGTAGAAATCCCTTTTATTCTCAGTATCATTGTAAGCTGTCATGATGCACACGTCAATATAACACGTATTTTCACAAATAAGGTCGTAAAAGCGCTTTGTCCTTCACCAAAACACAGTGTAATTCTGGTTGTTGTGTGTCCCTGTTGAGTCAGTGCTCATTTGTTCACCAGAGAGTTCGGCACCAAATTTGAATTTTGTTTACATTTTATCTTTGTGTGTGTGTGTGTGTGTGTGTGTGTGTGTGTCTGCGTCTATGTGTGTGGGTAGACTTCATCTGTTTGTGTTGTTTTTTTTGTAAAGGTCCTTTAATGTATTAAATAGTGTGGCCTTGCAGAGTGTAGTGTATTCATTTATCACCTGTTTTCCTTCTGCTGTTACCTACTGTAAGTGGACGTTTTCCGCAATAGTCAGTTTGGTGTATAGGCTGTGGCTGGGTTTCAGTATTCTTAAGTCTGTTTCTATCGCAGTTGGGTGGTGATTGTTTGCTATAAGGTGGCCAGCAAATGTGCTATGGCAGCTGCTGATTTCTAAGGCTCTGAGATGTTCTGAATATCTGGTTTTTAAGTTTCTGCATGTTTGCCCTATGTAACTGAATGGCAGGTTTTGACTGTGAGCTCACATATTGCAGAAGTGTTAAATTTATCCATGAATGTTTCTTGTGTTATTATTTTGTTCTGTGTTGTGTGCTCTGTCCTGTACCCTATTTGGAGTCTCACTTTCTTTAATATGTTCACTATTCTGTGAACAATCTTGTTATTGTAGGTGAGTATGCGCCAGAAAAACATTCAACAGATCCTGATAAAAGCATCAAAAATACATTATCAAAAGGCCACGTAAAGATGATGAGACAGAAAAATCCGAAAGTACCCACCCTAAATTTCCTACCAAAAGTTCACAAGGATAATATCCCTTTAAGGCCCATCATTAACTTCCAAAATGCGCCGTCCTACCGCCTGGCCCAACAGACACACACACACTACTAAAAGAATTGCACACTTTAGATAACAACAGGTACCTGCAAACTCGAAGGAATTAATCGACAGAATCGAAAACATACACATTCCAGACACAGCAACCCTCATATCATTTGACATCACATCAATGTACACTTGTATTTCAATAAATGAAACAATCAACATCATCACACAAAGATTTAAACAACAAGGAAACACACCAGACACACACATCAATGAAATAACAATCATACTCAAGACCATAACATCACAAAATTATTTTGTATCAAACAAAGAATTTCGTTCTCAACATGGAGGACTGCCAATGGGATCACCAATTAGTGGCCTCCTAGCTAACATATTTACGAACAACCTGGAGAATATGATCTTCTGACACATAATAAAACCAAAATACTACCAAGTTATTTACTGGTACCATTATGTCGATGATATAATATGCCTGATTGATGAACAACATACGGTTCTAGGCGCTACAGTCTGTAACCGCGCGACCGCTACGGTCGCTGGTTCGAATCCTGCCTCGGGCATGGAAGTGTGTGCCGTCCTTAGGTTAGTTAGGCTTAAATAGTTCTGGGTTCTAGGTGACTGATGACTTCAGAAGTAAAGTCCCATAGTGCTCAGACCCATTTGACCCATTTGAACACAGAACAGCTACACAATGAAAGAAACAACTTACACTCAAAAATTAGCTTCACATTAGAGACAGAAACTAACAACACATTAAATTTCCTAGATCTTCCCATACATAAAACAGACAACACACACAACTTCACAATACTCTGGAAACCGACAACCACAAGCACCACCATTCACAACCTATCGAAACACCCATTGACACATATGCAAGCAAACTTCAGATTAATACTCCACAGATTAAGCAGAACACCCATGAACAAACAGAACTACACACAAGAACTGAACACAATAAAACAAATAACATTGGAAAGTGGTTATAATACCCATATGGTAGACAAGTTAAATCAAAAAATATGTAAAAAGTACAAAAATGAGCACACCACACACACACAAAAATCCTCACCCAGCACAGAACAACACAAAATACAAACAACGACTACATACAACACACAACAGCGCAACAACACACACATAAAACGAAATGGCATACACTCACCTACAATAAGTAGATTGTTCACAGAATAGTCAAAATATTAAAGAAACTGGGACTCCAAATAGGCTACAGGACAGAGCAAAGAACACAGAACAATATCAGAACAAAAGAAACACTCACAGATAAAGTTATGACTTCTGTATAATATGAACTCACATGCAAAATTTGCCAATCAGTGTACATAAGACAAACATTCAGAAATATCAAAACCAGATATGCAGAACATCTCAGAGCTTTACAAAGCAACGGCTCCCATAGCACATTTGCTGACCACCTTATAGCACACAATCACCACCCAACTGCGATAGAAACATACTTCAGCATACTAAAACCCAGGAAAGTGATAAAACTTGCAGTATACGTCCGTCTCCATTCGCCCAGTTGGTACTCTCAACATCCCTTACAAATAACTATACCGCCAAGTATATGGGCAAATAATCTTCTGCAATGTATCCTGGAACAATTGGGCCAGCTTTTTTCATCGATAAGTGCGTGGAAGTAACTGGAAACTAATGCATGGTTCAGGCGCACAGTCGTCGGGGTTAGAGCGTGGAGATGACTCAACTATACTTGGTGGGTAGTCTGAAACTGGAACAGAAAATATTTGAAGTACCTTAAAATAGGCAACCCAAATGCAGATGATGTAAGATGGGTTACCTATCTTATGATGCTTGAAATATGTTTTGAGGGCCCAATTTAATTTTGCATACGGTGTAATTTTTGCTGTTATCACACACTCGGATGTCGTATAACTCACATCGCCATCGAGGTTAGCTTGAGGGATGTGCAGTATTGGATCTTCCAACTAATTCTTCAGCCCTAGTTAAAGCTTCGGCGAGAGTATCACCGTTTATAAACGAGCCAATCCTGGATATGCCCGTTCTCTGAAGTAGGATAGGTGGTGAGCTGTGGCAGATCTGACAACAGAGTACAGTGCTTGCCCAGGCATACGTTTTTTGGAGCATATTCGTTCAGCATACAGTGGTGAACATGGTGTTCTGCACCAGACGTCTCCTACATGTTCCCATGTTGACCGAACAACATCTTCAAGTATGATTACAGTGGGCACGGAATCATCAAGATAGGACCGTGGATCGTGTTGCCCGGTTGGGGGAATCCCATTCATTGTAACATTAGGTCGACGGTCGTGTCCAGACACGATGCCATCCAAGCGAACGGCTGCTCGAAACATGCAGCGCCTTTTAGCGCATTCCAGTGGGAGCAATATTATGTTTTGGGGGACATTCACCTGGGCTTCCATGGGACCTGTGGTAGTAACAGAAGGCACCATGACAGCTGTGAACTGTTGTTGTTGTTGTTGTGGTTTTCAGTCCTGAGACTGGTTTGATGCAGCTCTCCATGCTACTCTATCCTGTTCAAGCTTCTTCATCTCCCAGTGCCTACTGCAACCTGCATCCTTCTGAATGTGCTTAGTGTATTCATCTCTTCCTCTACGATTTTTACCCTCCACGCTGCCCTTCAGTGCTAAATTTGTGATCCCTTGATGCCTCAGAACATGTCCTACCAACCGGCCCCTTCTTCTTGTCAAGTTATGCCACAAACTCCTCTTCTCCCCAATTCTAATCAATACCTCCTCATTAGTTATGTGATCCACCCATCTAATCTTCAGCATTCTTCTGTCAACTACGTGAACATTATTAGGGACCATCTATAACCCCTTATATTAGAGCTCTTCCTCTACAAAGATGGTACCTTGCAGTTGGATAACTGTCTGTGACACAAAGTCAAATGTTTAGAGGAGCATGATAGAGAACTCACTTAACAGTCTTGCCCATCAAATTCGGCTTATCTGAATCTGAATCCGATGAAAGCTAACTGGGACGGTATGGGGAACCATCTCCACAAACCAACCGTCCGTAAATTATGGGAAGTTTGTGACCTGTCTGTAGGCGTCTGGTACCATGAACCTCTGGAAACCTAGCAAGTACTTTCCCAGTCAGTGGCATTCCGGATCACCGTTGAATTGTGTCCGAGAAGTAGATCAACATCCATTTAAGTCGGTGGTCGTAATGTTCTGCCTCAACGTAGTATAAGGGTATCCGTAGTTAATTTTCCTGTTTCAAAACCCTGTAGATTCACAAAAAAAATTGACAAAAAATGATTCAAATGCCTCTGAGCACTATGGCACTTAACTTGTGAGGTCATCAGTCCCCTAGAACTGAGAACTATTTAAACCTAACTAACCTAAGGATGTCACACACATCCATGCCCAAGGCAGGATTCGAACCTGCGACCATAGCGGCCGCACGGTTCCAGACTGTAGCACCTAGAACCGCTCGGCCAAACTAGCAGGCAAAACACTGTAAAAAGAGAACCACAGCTCATAATTACGTCACGTTTGAACAGCATATTAATAACACAGGGGGAAACGCCATGGAACAAAAAAGTTTTAACGAAAATTGGATCAACTGATGGGGTTGATACAAACACAATAGCCACACCAATAGATGTGCGGCATGCAGCTGTTCCTCAGTTTGCGTCCGAGATGCCCAACATCACTGTCTCCACGAAGGACAGCGGGCTGGTGGTAAAGGCCTTTTACGAGAACAGTGTCTGTGGGTCAGTAGCCCTGCAGAAGTTCCAGACACTCAACGGTATGATAAAAGGCGTCGATCCAATGACTGCTGAGGTTCAGGAGAAAATGATGACGAAATTCGAAAAGCCATGTTCTTTTAAAGTAAAATGTGGCAGATGGAGGAATGCAGCTGATCCGACGTCTGTCGTAGATGTGGCCACAGCACTGCAGGAGGGGTCGACGGGTGGTGTGCAAACATGCAGTGCACGTTGAATTGCCCGAATGTAGGAAACGCCTGTGAGAATGGAGCATAAAATCGTACGAAACGTCCTGAATTTCTATCCAAACGAAATCTCCCGTGTTCAGGAGTTGCTTCCTGCTCACCTGGTAGCAAGACAAATGTTTGCTCTGGAATTTCTTGTTCGCATGGATGTGGACAGTGAATGGCCGTGGAACATGCCGTGGACAGACAATCACGTTTCCACCTCCAAGGACATATCAATACCCTTAACTGCAGAGTATTGGCAACCTAAAATCCGCTCGCACATCAACCGCTTTACTTCATTCTTCAAAGCTGACCGTTTGATGCCGGTTGACGGAATCGTTTTTGTAGGGCCGTATTTTTTTTTTCGAGAATATGAGTTATGCGGGTCCTGTTACCTGTTATCATCACTGCAAACACTATGAGATACTTTTGGGCATCAACGTCATTCTACAGCCTGCTTGTATGGGTAGGACAATTATTATGCAAGATGGATCTCCTCCGCACACTCCATTCCCATTGAAGGGCTGCTGGAGAGGATTTCGGAAACACTAGAATTATCAGCCGTCATTTCCATACAACCTGGCCGTCCATATCACCCGACCGTAATCTGTTTGACTCTGGCTGAAAATGCCAGTGCTTCAATTGCGAACGTAGCTGAATCTAAGGCAAGCAATGTGCATTGCATTCTGAACGTGACCCTCGAGACACTCCGATCTGTTGTGAAACATGCTGTTTCTCGATTTCAACTTGTGGTGGAAATCGGAGGATGGCACCCTGAAGATATCCTGCGTCGTTTTATTTCTTACGTGGTTTTCGGCCCCAGGACAACTGAAAACCGATGCCATATTCCTCTTTATGCTGTTTTTAGTCCAGCCGCAGGACACTTAAAAATCGATGTCATTTTCATTCTTATGCGGTTTTTGACCGAATGATAATTAAAAACCGATTTTGTCCGTCCCATGTGGTACGACCTAGCCGTGGTGGATGGGCTTTCCTAAGTAACAGTGCACCGCTGTTAGGTGCCGAACATGTGCAGTCAAGCACACTGGACGGTACGGATGGCGTAATGTGCAGCTTAAAACATAGCCGTCGTGTATAAATCCATCTGTAACTTGTAGCCGACCTCCTTTACGTTAATATGCTTATAGGCCATCTATTGGTAAAATTTGAGTTAAACACCTTTCTTCCATGACGTTTCATGACGTTCAATATTATTCTGCTCGAATTTGACGTCATTCTGAACAGAGCTGTTCTTTCTACAACGCTTTGAAACTGAGTTTTTAATTTTGGACACCCTGTATAGAAATTCGAGTTTCTCTCAGTTAAATTTATGTGAATTTATGTGGTTCAAATGGCTCTGAGCACTATGGGACTCAACTGCTGAGGTCATTAGTCCCCTAGAACTTAGAACTAGTTAAACCTAACTAACCTAAGGACATCACAAACATCCATTCCCGAGGCAGGATTCGAACCTGCGACCGTAGCGGTCTTGCGGTTCCAGACTGCAGCGCCTTTAACCGCACGGCCACTTCGGCCGGCAAATTTATGTGTGCCTACCATTATCTATAATGGAGGATACGCATGTTGTGATCTGTTGACGTTATTTTATTATTCACAGCGTTCACTTGACCTTATAGACTGAAAGATAAGTAGCTGTCTTTTAGATAATCGATGTGCAATGGTATTAATTATAGTCCCCAAGTTTTGATCATTTACAGTTTTTTACAGTTCGCAGTATGATTGACTGAAGTCTTACCCTACTTGAAAAAAATAAATTGTAATGTTAGAAGTATTTGCTGATATGAACCAGACTTAGCATGCTTGGAACCATTTGAAACTTAGGGCAACCGTCAAAGAGTGGGACCAGCATAAGCAATAACGTCTCGGGCATCGTCTGGATATCATACAGAATATTTTAATTATTGTTACTGTTTCATTTTTATTTATACATCCTTCTGTGCCTCCACTGCATTTCAAACGACACACGTTACAGATATGAATACATGGTAGTACATTTTACAAATATTAATTTTACTCTAGACGATTGCACAAACATTTCTCAGCTTTAGTTTGATTGCATTATGGTGCTCGTTGTAAGTATCCCAGCACATAAATTTTAACTAGAGCCAACACTCAGTACAACTTCTGTATTATTTAATCTTTTCAGGCAAATCTACAAGCAACCATTGTATTGTGTAAATGCTCCCTGTCCAAATAGAGACAAGCCCTACATGAAATATTTATTTAAATCTCGTCCTGAGAAAAGCTGTAAAGTCTAACGATCAAAGAACTTTTAAAAACAAAAAAAATCACGTATTTGTCTTAGTAGCTTCATGCAGTACACTCACTCAACAGATGAAATTATGTATTACAGAGAAAAACGTCGGCGAGTACGCAAATGATTACATCGTAGTGCATAGGTGTTGTTCGTATTTTGTGTTGTTACCAGGTCTAGGCGAATACACAGCGTCACATGTTGTTTGATCGTTATGAGAGACACGCAGATGACACATTTAGTGTGAGGCAGCGTTATCAGCATCAGGCAGACTTTGAAGTAGGACTCTTTGAGGATTTTCATTTGTCGATTCGTGCATTATCCAAATTTGTAAGGCATTCGGATGTAACTACGAACCTGTAATGATGGGAACGTGGTGGCAGACATATTCACCTTCAAGGTTCGCTTAACCACTTCAGACCACATAACCAAGCATTTCATAACCATTTTACAATTGCACTTGCCATCCGACAACACGTAATAGACTCGCTACAAAATTTTGTTATGTCGAATCGTTGGGCAGACACTAGCAAAATCCGCCAAGATGGATATCCATGCGTAGGTTGCCTTTAACACCACAACAAAAATGGCTACATTTGAAATTGTGACGCGACAGGAAAGCATTGACTGTTAATAAATGGCATTCCATTGCGTTCAGTGATTATTTTGCGCTAATCCGGATGACCTTAGTTCGCGGGTATGGCGGAGACGTGAGGAGAGATCCCATTTTTTGCGTGTTTTGGAGAGGCACTGCGATATCTCTGCTGGAATCATTGTGTTAAGAGACGTCGTGTATTACATAAGGTCAGGGCTGGTAGTTACTGAGCGAACTCCGACATCAAAACAGTACATCAAGGGCATCCTGCATCGTCATCTGTTATCACTCATGTGACAGTCTTTTGGTGCCATTTTTTCTTTCGGTCATTGCTCCTTCATACATGGCACGTGTCTCTATGAAGTTCCTGCCAGACGTTGAAGTACTCCTGTGGACAGCAAGATACCCATATCTGTCTACGAAAGAACACGTGTGGGGCTAACACTGGCGTCAACGCTGTCCTATTGCCAGTATACAGGTTATCAAAGAACAGTTCCACCAGTTGTGGGCCAGATTGTCTCAGGAGAGAACAAAAGGGCTTAAAGACAACCTTCCAAATGGAATCAATGCATACCTGCAGGCCATACGGGGTGTACATCGTAGTGATAAGTGGACCTATAGTGCCAAGTTCTTCGTAAATTTTACTTAATTTTATAATCACTACAGTAACATCAAATACCCTTCTATCCATGAGATTTCGTTCCGTTCCTTCCTTAACTACTGAGTGCCCCATTTTTTTCCCCGACAAGCAGTGTAATATGGCTTAGCTTTCAGAACAGTTGATCGCTTCAAGTATTTAGGGAATCTTTCTAGTAACAACAATAGAGCGGATGTAGAAAAAGATTACGCTCTAGCAACAGTGAATGAAACACTTTTCAGTGTTACCAAAATCTTTAATGAAAGATTGACTAGTGGTACCTTCAAAATTCACGTGTAACCATCGAATACGAGTCACATTTTACAGTTGTGAAGCAGTAATATTTAGAAAGAAATACGAAGAAAAACTGTTAATATTCGAAGAAAAATTACGGACAAGAAAAGCCGAAGAGTTAAGAGAGCTGTAAAAACACCGCAACATCGTCGAAGTTCTAAGGAAGAGAAGGTAGGACTTGGCAGACCACATGTCAAGAATGACCGGGAATAGAGAACTCCGCTGCTCAGCGTTCTGCAGAACAACAGATGAGAACTAGATGAAAAGGAACACATAGAGTAAGTCGCCAGATAACAATTGGAAGGGCAGAGCTAGGATTAACATGAACACCGAATGGACTAACAGTGCACTCGGCAGAACGAAGTGGAAGAGTCTCGTAGAGCAGCTGCGTGGTCGGTAAGGTTGTGAGGAAATGTGAAGTAAAGTGTAAGTATATCATCCTGGGGACTGATATTTTTGGTGACAGCGATGACTGCAGCTTAGTGCTGCTCCGCATTAGTGATTGACCTCTATAAGTGACATTAACTTCTGATAATGATTGCTCAAAGGAAGTTGCAATTAATAGTAAATGTAAGCGTAAATAAAATCTGCGAAATTAGTGAAGAACTGGGAAATAAGAATATTAACTTGGAATTCCTAGAGTTAATGCTTTACACCAGATGACTACTTACGGTCTGCAATGACCATCTTCACACCTTACCGCAAACAAGTTTCCAGTTGGGTTAATGTGACGGGGAAATTGTTACTCTCACATCAGAAGACGGTCATCATAGATCCATATCTCGAACAAATATAGAAATTCTGACTTAATATAGCTGTCACAGAACGCTACAACAGGTGACTATCAAATTCTGTCAGAGAGAAGGTCGGTGTTATAATTCAACTTCGGCCCACACATGGAGCCCAAATATACTTCATTTGCACATTTTTCATCGCACTGTTTTTTCCCATCGTCACCCGATCAATTATTGCCACTAACAACCCATGAAGGGCTTTCTAACTACGTTCATGTAATACACTGTGGTCCATGACCGACGTAAACACTCTCCAGGTTGTCCAGGAGCCGGAATGCTGGTAGGCAGGCCGCTGAAAATGCACGGCGCTGGTTTCTAGAATAGTGCGGCAGTTGGAATATCGATTCTAACTGAAAATAAACTATATGACATAGGAGAACCGTTGGACAGAAAGGGCTGTGCCATTTGTAGGCCGGCCGGTGTGTCCGAGTGGCTCTAGGCGATACAGTCTGGAGCCCCGCGATGGCTCCGGTATCATGTTCGAATCCTGCCTCGGGCATGGATGTGTGTGATGTCCTTAGGCTGGTTAGGTTTAAGTAGTTCTAAGCTCTAGGGGACTGATGACCTCAGACGTTAAGTCCCATAGTACTCAGAGCCATTTGAACCATTTTTGAGCCATTTGTAAGTAGCGTCAAGTCACATAGCACGTAAGAACTCCGAAACCCAATAAATCAACAGATGCGACTGACCAACACACAAACCAATTTCTACATTATGTCCCTGGCCGAGAGGCTGACATCGAACTGATGTTATCCCCGATGAAGCAAAGCTACGTTTATCAGGGCATGTGAATTAGTAGAGCAATCGCAAAGGAATGACATCAACAGCTATGCTCGGTGTGTAGAGAGGAAGATCGTGTGAAATTAGTGTAACAAAAACTATTCTTTCATCGGTACTTAGCTGATGATTGGTATGCAAACAATACGCTGTCACTTATTTCAGAGAACCAACATCTGAGTTAATTAGTTTATGCACGGCAGTGTAACATCACACTCGAGTACTGAATCTATGACAGCTGTTACGAGGCGTTTCTGATAATAGCGTATCATCATGGTCTGGAACGATAGGATATTATCCAGAACACCCATTAAAACTGCCAAAAATGCGATGGCGATAGGTGCTCATGCATTATCATCATGGGATAAATGTAGTTACATTCTATCGTTTCTGTCAAAAAGGTATCACTCGGTCGTTGCCATCGACACAGTGACCTCACAAAGGATATTTTATGGCTTATCGACGCTTTTCGCACTATTCATTGTAATATTTACTTACCGGAACCCCCCCCCCCCCTGACCATTCCACCGATTCTTTAAAGAATAGAAATAACACCCAGGTGTAAAAAAGATTCAGTATTTCACGTATGTCAGTGGGTATGATATCATATCTACTGATGTATGTGTCGTATCGTTGTGATCTTCAGTCCTAAGACTGGTCTGATGCAGCTCTCCATGCTACTTTATCCTGTGCAAGACTCTTCACTTCCGAGTAACTACTGCAACCTACATCCTACTGAATGTGCTTGCTGTATCCAACTCTTGGTCTCCCTCTACAATTTTTAACCCCTACAACTCCCTCCAATACTAAACTGGTGATCCCTTAATGTCTTAGAATGTGTCCTGTTAACCAAGCCCTTCATTTAGTCAAGTTGTGACACTAATTTCTTGTCTACTCAGTTCCATTTAGTACCTCCGAATTAGTTCCGTAATCAACACATTTAATCTTCAGCATTCTTCTGTAGCACCGCTTTTCAAAAGCTTCTATTCTATCCTTGTCTAAACTATTTATCTCTAATGTTCCACTTTCAGTACCCTCCAGATAAAATCTTCAGAAAAGACTTCCTAAAACTTAACTCTATATTCGATGTTAAGAAATTATTCAACTTCAGAAACGCTTTTCTTACCACTGCCAGTCTACATTTCATATCGTTTCTACTTTGGCCATCTTCATTTAATCAGTTATTTTGCTGCCCAAATAAAAATACCCATGTACTACTTTAAGTGTCTCGTTCCCTAATGTAATTCCTTAAGGATCACGAGATTTAATTTTATTACATTCCATTATCCTTATTTGCTTTTATTGGTGTTTGTCTTATATCCTCCATTCAAGAAAATTTCCAATTCGTTCAGCTGCTCTTCCAAGTCCTTCGTTGTCTTGGATAGAATTACAATGTCATCGGCAAATGTTTAATTTCTTCTTCCTAAACTTCAATTCCTACTCTAAATATTTCTTTGGTTTCCATTATGGCTTCCACAATGTATACTTCAAACAACACCGGCGATAGGCTACAAACATGTCTCACTCACTTTCATGCCACTTGACTTTTATTACTGGCGTCTGGGTTCTGTACAAGTTGCAAATAGCCATTCGCTCCTCGTATTTTATCCCTGCTATCCTTATATCTTCAAATCGACTGTTGCAGTCAATATTTTCAAGTGCTTCCTCTAAATCTAGAAATGTTATTAACGTAAGTTTTCTTTTCGTTAACCCATCTTGTAAGATACGTCGTAGGGTCAGTGTGGCCTCGCGTGTTCCTACAATTCTCCGAAATCCTAAGTGATCTTCCCCGAGGTCGACGTCTACCAGTTTTTCCATTCTTCTGCAAAGAATTTGGTTAGTATTTTACAACTGTGACCTATGACACTGATATTTCGGTAATGTTTCACACCTGTCAACAAATGCTTTCTTCAGAAACAGAATTACTACATTTTTCTTGAAGTCTAAGGGCATTTAGCCTGTCCCATTCATTTTGCTGTCACAAGGCTATCAGTAGTTCTGACGGAATATCGTCTACTCCAGGGGCCTTGTTTCGACTTACATCTTTCAGAGCTTTGTCTTCTCGCAGTGTCGTATCTCCCATCTCATCTTCATTTACGTGCAGAATGGTGTAATTTTGTAGGTACATTTAGTGGAATATGTGGATATGGCCTGCAGAAATAGCTGTGAATAGTGTTCGTAGTAAAGGAACACCAAACAAAAGCGCCATGCGTAAAGATAGAGTTTTACTGCATCAATAGCGGTAATGTGGTAAGCGATAAACATTTTCCTTTGGGTATATATGGGGTGTTTTCGAAAGCGTTGAAATTATGTGCAAAGTTTGTTGGAATTCGAAAATGCTCTCTTTCTCAAATACTGGACGTTTATAGACCGAGTAATTTTTGCTCTGTGACTTACGCTGCTTCAGGTCATACACAGCTTCTAACTCGACTTCTTATGTTAAAGTCTTAACATACGACTGCCCTTCTTGACAGGCAGATTATCGCAGCATTCTAAAGTTATATGTTTGGTCAATAAATGTTCAAAATCTAATTTTTGTTGCCCGGGAAGACGATAAACTGGAAACCTGCAACAGGGACTAGGTGATCACGTGATTGTTTCAACCACTTTGTGATGCACATATTTAGTGATATACATATTGTGATGAGTCAATTTACTTTTTACGAGATACTGGTGTGAGGAAGATGCTGAAACAGGGCCCAGTTCATCGCAATTTTCGTCGTTTCGATATCTTTCCAAACAACCAATTAACGTTTTTTAATATGCTCCAGAACTTTGAAAATGACCTTTCACGTATACCACCAAACGCTCCTCAAAATTTAATTCTGCAGCACCTAATTTCTACAGTTTAGGTCCTCACAGGCCAAAACTGTAAGTTTAAAATGGGGTAACCTACTTTTCGTTTGAACTATTTCTCAGGTAACTAATACCTTTTCTTAAAAATTCTGATGATGGTAAATTATTGACCTCTATTTTGTATAGAAAACTATTCATTATGTATGTTTGAAACGCCTAAATCAACACAGAGACACACTCTGCAATGTATATGTTGACGTCATGTGGACCGCAGTGAAGATTTTGCCTGCAGTTACTTTTAGGAGCAAGAGAGGATTTCGGGCAGAGTCCAGTGGAGTTGGCAGGCAGGCAGAGAATGTGTGGAATGTCAGCAGCGCCTGTTGTGGAGCTGAGAGCCGTTCCTGCCGGCCTGCTGAAAGCGTCGTTTCTCTTCCCTCCTGAGTGAGGGTCCAGTAGGGCTCAACAGACACGACTGCCGGGCACCATCCACGGAAAGGACTACTGTGTTATATTGGAGAGATGGAGAGCACATCCCTACTACCCAATCGAGAGAGTATGTGCCGGCTGTAAAATGTTTAGCTGCGTATGAAAAAAAAAGAGAGTTCCCTGTATCTGTGGATAGCCACGTACGTTTACATTAGTTAAACGTGCTTTATCTTTGCTGTTCATATTCTGCTTATGTTCATGTGTTTCAATGTCGTCCCTTCATGTTCTTGCCTAGTATAGTTTTGATCTGTATATGTCCCAGTTTCGTAAAAAGTAATATCTGGTGGAGATTTGCGGTGTAAAGTGCCTGCCTAAACTGCTACTTCATTTGCGTTTCTCAGGCTCATATGTCAATGATTTCATACAGTTTTTTCTGGATTGTAGACAACCAGTTCATACTGTAAAATGCCGAATCAACATTTCGGCCACTATTGCAAGTTCTCTGCTTCAGGATTATAATGTTGTTGTAGTGGTTTAAGAGTACATATTTCCGCATATGAATTTGTGTATGCTAAGTGCAAATAGTATGGGAGGCAGGTCTTTGGTACAATTCCTGATCTCATGCATCTAATATTCTTGCTTCAGTGCAGTGTACGTACTTGTTTTCTTGACATGGTACTGCAACTGTTCATATTTTTTCCTTCAGCGTTTCTTTCAGCTCAGTGGTTATCAACATTCCAGAGGCCATACCCACGAGAGTAACAACATATTAGGTACTAACATTCTCCCCCACCCCACATGCCCCAACCATCACCAACATTAGAATATAATTCAACTTCATAACGAAAAAGGATTTTTTTAGCACCTCTGCCTAGAAACTGACGGTGTATATTTTGTGTTAGCAGAAGAGCCAACACCGTGTTACGAGTGGAGGCCGAAATGCACGCGTTTTAGCTCACGCAGGCTGGCGTGAGAAGGGACGAACTATACTGACGTGACGTCTGGAACATGACAAGGAATGAGGATTCAGAAAGCGGGCGAAAGTAGTTTGATACTTAATATTAATCCATTAATGATGAACGTCGCTCTTGATGGTACATGAGTCACAATATTATCTGTTCAGAATACATTCTTGAAGATATTACTTATAGTAACTGAATATGGCGCCTTGCTAGGTCGTAGCAAATGACGTAGCTGAAGGCTATGCTAAACCGTTGTCTCTGCAAATGAGAGCGTATGTAGACAGCGAACCATCGCTAGCAAAGTCCGCTATACAACTGGAGCGAGTGCTAGGAAGTCTCCCTAGACTAGACCTGCCGTGTTGCGGCGTTCGGTCTGCCACAGATAGTGGCGACACGCGCGTCCGACGTATACTAACGGACCGCAGCCGATTTAAAGGCTACAACCTAGCACAGCTGTGGTGGCTGGTGGTGACACCACAGCATAAACGGTATATATATATATATATATATATATATATATATATATATATATATATATATATATATATCTGATAGAACAGATAGCATCAGTGACCATGATGCTCGTTACAATCAAATGAATACCCCTAGTTGCATACTGGCGTTGTTATAAGTCAGCGGGGACAGTTGAAAATGTGTGTCCCGAACTGGACTCGAACCCGGGATCTCCTGCTTACATGGTAAGTCGCTGAATGCATCTGAGCCACCGAGGACACAGACCAGAGTTCGACTGCAGGGACGTATCTCTGGCACGCCTCCCGTGAGGCCCACATTCTCAACTTATTGTCCGGCACTATATTCATAGTGCCCATGACCATTATAGTCATTACTCGCGGCTTTTTGCCGATTCCCGTAAGAGTTCGGGCATTTTTTGTGCATCCGCACGGAAGAAGCTCTGAGCTCTATGGGACTTAACATCTGAGGTCATCGGTCCTTAGAATTGAGAACTTCTTAAACCTAACTAACCTAAGAATATCACACACATCCATGCCCGAGGCAGTATTCGAACCCGCGACCGTAGCGGTAGCGCAGTTCCAGATTGAAGCGCCTAGAACCGCTCTGCCACACTGGCCGGCGAAGATGGTCTTCTGTGCGGATGCACAAACAGTGCAGTGCAGTGCAGTGCAGTGCGGGAATCGGCAAAAAGCAGCGAGTAGGCCTAATGAGTATAATGGCCAGGGGCACTATGAGTATAGTGCGGGACATTAGGCTGAGAATGAGGGTCTCACGGGAGATGGATATAGCATCTGCCATGTAAGTTGGAGATCGCGGGCTCGAGTTCCGGTTGGGGCACGCATTTTCATCTGTCCCTTTTGATTTGTATCAACGCGTGCATGCAGCTAGGGATATTCATTTCATAGTAAATGATATTTGGTTTCTGTTGGCTTTCACTAAACCTTGAAATGATGAGTCAATTGGACAACTAGTTGAGCTAACATCTATCAACTTTTCTTTACGAAATGATGAAGCAGTTCTCAGTGCATCGCGAGTGGTACCTACAGCCCCATCTCAGAACAGGTAGCTAACTATCCAAGTTGAAGGTAGATACTTTATACAAAACATACCTCCTCAGTACCGCTCCTCTGCGTAACGAGACTTGCTTCAACAGTACCCTGCACCCCTACTTGAAACCAACGAAGATGAAATGCGTGCATAATATTAATTGCTTGTAAATTGCTGGATGCTTACTTGTGAATGAACGGAAATTGGAAGACTTCAGGTAGTCAGAGTTTTATGTTTGACCACTGCCGATAATAATAATAATTTTTTAGTGTTGTCATAGCTCTTATTCAGCAGCTGCTGTGTGAAATCTTTTCACCAAAATAAACATCAGTATCTAGTTGCATAAAAATTTTAGTTTCACTCTACCGCTTTCGACAGATTAATACATCATCAGAAGTTTAATATAGTCTTAATGCACAGATTAACTAAAGTCAAATAAGGATCGAATGAAAAAGACTTCCTACAGAGAGTAAGTAAACAACAGAAAAAGTTTCATTAAATGAATGTGCCATAATTACTACTTTTATTAAATGCTTTATCTGCCAATATCGCAGTGTAGAAAACACTGATTACTAGTTTCACCACATAAACGGTCAAAATCAGGCCAAGATACAAACATGTGGTTTCCACATTGAGAGAACGGGTAAGACACTTTGTCATTTCAGTGTTAAATATTCTTCAGGAAATGTCAGCTTACAATCGTATTTAGTATACACGTATGCGCAAATATCGTTGCAACAAACTGAATGCGGCATAAAGTTAGCCATACATCCCGGAACATTGCCAGCCAAAGTTAACAAGATCTAGTCAGTAAACCGTCTCTGTTCTCCGGATGCAGACACCACATGTTTGTATCCTGATCTGTAGGTGGCCGTTGCAGTGGCGGAAACTAATATCACTGTACACTGCACTGCGTTGTCGGGAAATAAAGTGTTTAATAAAATCTACGGCACTGAAATTTACGTAGCGCTCTCTCCATGGTGAATGTGTCAGTTAATTACAGTTATAGAATAGCGGAACAACGAGAAAGTGTATAAATTTTATTAATGGGGAACGCAGAGTAGTTGAACAACAGTAGAATCACGTAATGGGGTTGAAAAGTAATACGCCATGACACACCTCAAAAGGCACTGT
The DNA here is from genome assembly GCF_021461395.2 of Schistocerca americana. Taxonomy (NCBI): domain Eukaryota; kingdom Metazoa; phylum Arthropoda; class Insecta; order Orthoptera; family Acrididae; genus Schistocerca; species Schistocerca americana. The sequence goes on along the minus strand of NC_060122.1, from coordinate 190,334,382 downwards.
TTTCCTAATCCTTTGTAGGTCTTCTTTAATGTGTGATCCGTATCTGACGTTGGCTTACTTGTTTCAAACTAATGAACACAATACGTAAATTAACCTCTATAAAGTGGTGAAGTGCAATTAAAATCATTGCACAGCTGATGAAAAATTTTTATTTTGGTGAAATTTACAATAATAATAATAACAATAAAAATAACAATGCTGTGTAGGCCCTGCGGTAATCTAGTTGCCTTTACACAGCTACGGTTGCGTTGTGCTGTCAATTATTTCCCCTGTCTGTTGCGAAGTGAATGATGAAGCGATTTCTCGTCCCTTGCGAGAAATAATGTATTACACACTGTTTGTGCCAATTAGCGGTGGTTACTCCGTAACTGCGAGAATTAACCGAAGATGTACAACTTTGCCCAAACTCAATCGTTTATGAGATTAAAAAGCTATGTACACTCTAAAAAATTTGTTTTATATAACTTTGTGACAGCCAGGAAGAATTATTGCAGACAATTTGGGTATCGATGGTTAACTATCATTATCTGGTGGAAACTTTTGCACCTGATAATGATGATTAATCGTCGAAACGAAACATTACACACATTTTTATTCTAAGTGACAGTAGCAGTAATAGAATTTTGGTCCACAATGAGGTTAGTTGAAATTCAGTACGTCTTCTAACTATTGTGAGACACAAATTGTCTTTCAAGAGTCCAGTGATAACGTGATCGCTTCTTTCTTCTATTTGGTATGGTGTGAATAGTTTCTGAAACTCTAAGCTCGGAACTACAGTCAGCTCTTTCGAGCGCCTTCGCATCACAAAACACAGCAAGGCAATCATCTCCAGTCTCTTTCTACTTTGGAAAGAGATGGTGTCGCATATTCTCAAGTGTCGTCTCCAAAACGCTTTAAGAAATATCCTACGACTTGAAAGATGGCAGAATACGGTAGGCAGAAAACAATGTCTGAAATCAAGGCATGAATCCCCTAATGACCATGTCACTAAGGAAGTGTAATTCGATCATGGAACCCTCAAGTTAGTCAAACTAGAAATCTCTGGATATAAAAGGCAACGTCCTGACTGACTGACTGACTTGTCCTCGCCCAGCCTAAATCGCTATTGCCCGACATTTGAAATTGGAAGTAGGTATGGATTTTATATAGTAGGCGTTGTTTAAGAAGGGAGTATTCGAAATTCCAGCCCTAAGGTGATTAAAGGGGATGAAGAGTTTTTTTGAAAATTGTTGCTGTTAAGGCAATTTTGAAGACAGGCTTGTGAAAATTGGTATTTAGGTCTGGGTCAGAAATAAAGAAATGTGCGTTTCAACATTTTTGGAAATTTAGCCGTATGAGGCTGAAATAGTGGATGAACGCTTTATTAAACTATATCATTATTAAAGAAGTATTAAAGAGTTTTTAAGCGCATCAGTGAACATTGGTGTTTGACTTCTCGGTTACAAGGAAAGAAATAAGGTAAAGTCGCCAAATTTCGTCTCTGTTCTTAATTTAGACCCTTCTGCCGGTAGGGGCGCCATCGGTGACATTTTTTGTTAGCTGTGCTCATGGCCACCAGTGAGATGTGAAAGTTTCATGCGTTCAAGTCCTCTGCGTGGCCGTTTTAGAAAACGTATTCTCATTTCTCAAATGGTGAGTTGTCGAAACACTGTTTGTAAACGCTCTTTTCGAATTATTATAGTGTGTTTATTTAGTTGTATTTGACATATCTGTTTAGAGTAAGCTATAAAGTGAATTATCTGAGCGTTTTGCTGTGTTTGGTTGACTTCACGTAGTGTTGGAAGTAGGATGTTTCTGTCCAGGGTTCGAAATTTAGAACATACTTTTTCATTTTGTTTCAGATCCGCCTAGTAGGAAGTGGGACGGAGAGGCGATGAAATTGGCAATAACTGCTCTGAGAAACAATAAATGGGATACATAGCTGCGAATAAGACATTTAGTGTGCCTAGGGAAACTCTCAAGTATTATATAAAGAAACGAGAAGGTAAATGTGCCGAAGAGTTAATTGAAAAAGCTATCGGTAGAAAATCAGTTTTTTCACGTGAGTTAGAGGCTGAGTTAGTGTCTTATTGTAAGGACATGGGGAAAAGTAACTATGACCTTACTATGAATGATAGGCGAATAACCTTTCTGCTTGCTGTATGCAATAATGTTGCTCACCCATTTTCAGACAGGCAAAAAACAGCCGGACAGAAGTGGCTACGTCTGTTTCTTTAGAGACATTCGACACTTTCTACACGGACGCCGCAATTCTTGTCACTAGCTAGGGAACAAGGTTTCAACGAGGAGCGTGTTAAGCTCCTTTTTTTCTGTTTTGAAGCCCGAGTTGGGGGAAAATACAATTGAATCCACTTAAAGTGTTTGGTGTAGATGAAACCGGCATCACAGTGGTACGACAGGAAGTATCAAATATTGTTGCTGTGAAAGGGAAGAAGTCTGTGCAGAAACTGACATCTGCAGAGAGAGGTGCACTAGTGACGGTTGTTTTGTGCATGTCGCCGTCAGCTACATTTGAGCCTCCTCTTACGATTTTTCCCAGAAAGCTGATGAAGAACGAACTCAATGGATGTAGCTCCACCTGGGTCAATAGGAGCAGCGAATGAGTCTGGTTATATCTCACATGATCTTCTGCAAAAATGGTTTCGACATATCATTTCAATTGTAAATCTATCAGAGGAAGATCCTTTTGTGTTCGTATTGGATGAGGACGACGGCTCAATCCCGTCTCCAGCCATCCTGATTTAGGTTTTACGTGATTTCCCTAAATCGTTTCAGGCAAATGCCGGGATGGTTCCTTTGAAAGGGCACGGCCGATTTCCTTCCCGATCCTTCCCTAACCCGAGCTTGCGGTCCGTCTCTAATGACCTCGTTGTCGACGGGACGTTAAACACTAACCACCACCACCACCATCATATTGGATGGAGACTATTCATATTCACGCAATGTGAATGTTGTTAACATTGCTCTTGATAATGGTGTTGCCATAGTTTGTTTGTCTCCTCACTCCACATCAAAACTGCAGCCTCTCGAAGTGTCGTTCATGTTCCCTGTTAAAACATTTCATGCGCAGGCAATAGAAAATTGGCTGTCTAACCATCCTGGCAGGATTGTTGATAACCTGCAGATTGCACAGCTATTCAATGAAGCCGATGAAAAGGCAGCGGCTGTAAAAACTGCAGTGAATCGTTTTAAGAAAACTGGAATTTTGCCTTACAACCCTAATGTGTTTGGCGGAGAAGTCTTTTCGGCAATTGCTGACGCCTCCGAAGCTCCTGACCCACATGGAAAAAATCAACCCTCAACAAGCACAGCTATGCAGCCGGCCTTTCCAGCCGCTCAACCTTCAAGCAACAAACAGATGCTACAGTTAACAGCAGTTAGTCCAAGAGATACTGTAGGTGTGCCTGTTATCCATTCACCTTCACCTAAGCGACGAGGCAGTGCTTCTCTTACTACAGGCTCACCTTACAAGACGAAACTACAGCAATCTTAAGAGAAAACATATCGTCATGCTAGAAAACAGTTAGATATACTTCAGAAGACATGGGCAGGAAAGGTAATGAACCTGTTACAAAAGAAAACAAAACTGGAAATATCCAGTGACTCTGATGATGACTGTGATGTTCCATACCAAGATCCAAGTGGAAACGACGGTAATGAAAATGATACGGAGTGCCCCATTTGCCTAAAACGTTTTTCGTAAGACCATCATGGGAAAAAATCGGTGCGTTGCACTCAATGTTCCGTGTGACAACACGAGATGTGCTTAGGAGCAAAGAACAAAAATTTTATTTGCGACTGTTGTTTGAAAGGGTTAATAGTAATCGTTTAGTCGCTAATCAATATTTTTTGTACCAAAATGAACGTTTGTAACCTGTATCTAATATAAATAAATATTCTAACAAGTCTTTATTCATATTACCTTGTTTTAAACTGTTAATATCTCTTTTACAAGGCGTATTAGTAGGGAACGATATTAGCACCACTTTCTCAAGTTAGGTAAAAGTACTTTTTTTAAGTTTTTTCTGTAAACATAAATCGTATTGCTTCATTTTGAGCTAAATACCACGTGTAGGCTAAGCTGGTGGTGTTATATAAATTTTTTGGGAATAATTGATTTAAAGATGTGGTATTCAAAGGTGAAAATCTGACTGGGGGACGAAATTTGGCTCCTTCACCTTACGTGTTTCATGGGTTTTGGAAATTGAACCCCTAAGGAGGGTGACATAGGGGATGAGATTTTTTATGAATATATTTTGTTATGAAAACATTTTTAAATGTAAGTCTATGAAAACTTAAATATGGCTTCTCAGTTAGAAATGAAAAATACATGATACACTGTTTTCATAAATTCAACTTCTGTGGTGGTGAAAGGAGGGATGAAAACATTTTATGGAAATATTTCATTGTACAAGCATTTTTAAAGCTAAGTCTGCGAAAACTTAAATATGGTTTCTCAGTTAGAGTTAAAAAATACGTGATTGACTGTTTTCACAAATTGAACTCCTATAGGGATGAAAGGAGGGATGAACATTTTTATGAAAATATTTCCTTACGAATGCACTTTTGAAGCTAAATCTTTTTCGGTTGGAGATGAAAAAATACGTACCTCACTGTTTTATGAAATTCAACCGCAACGGGGATGAAATAGGGTCTGACTGATTCACTGGCTTATCGCCCAGCCCAAGCCGCTAAGGATAGAAACTTGAAGCCTGGAGAGGTCTTGATCTTAATCTGTAGGTGTAGTTTACAAAGGAATTGTCCCAAATTCCACTCCTAAGGGCGTGAAATAGGCGATGAAAGGCTTCTTGAAAGTATGTCACTATTAAGGGAATTTTGAAGTTAGAATTACGAAAACTGGTATTCAGTTTCTCAGTCAGATAATAAAAATACGTCTATCAGCATTTCTGGAAATTCAGTCACTAAGGGAGTAAAATAATTGGTGAAAATTTCTGGAAAATACGTAATTCCTAAAGTACTGCTAAAGTGTTTTAAGGCTACGGCATGACAATTGTTATATGACGTCGTTGTTCGAAATTAAAGAAAACTACATGAGCCAGTGTTTCTGGGAACTGAGCGCCTAAGGGAGCGCAATAAGGCATGAAAATTATTAAGAAAATATTTCGTTACCTTAAAAAAACTGATATTGCAATTCCCTGTCGCATATAAAGAAATATTTGTCAGGGGATGAAAGTTGCTATGGAATTGTCTCCACAAGAACTCAAATAGCTTTATTAACAAAAATATGGACTCCAGCCACCAGAATCGCTTTTAGATCAGAAGTACATACGGAAAAGACCTTGCTTGTAAGGCCTGAATTAGTAAGAAAAGCTTAGAAGGTGTTCCAATAAGTGGACAACATAAAAATTCGATTAAATAAAAACAAAAAGCTCTCCGTAGGCCATATAGCGAGCGAAGCAGCGAGCGCTAAGCCAGTACGAAACAAAAGAACCAAATAACAAAGAAGCTTCCGTGGTTATTACGTAGCGCAGCTGTCACGTTAAACGGTAAAACGGAGATGTCATGTTGGAGCCTTGCCCCTAGCGTGCTCAGAGTTTCGTGAGTTTGCTTGTTGTTAGCGTCATGTACACTATCATATTTGAGCTTACAGGCATGTTCCTAGTTACAGTAGTTGTCTTCAGACAAAAACCATTAGGCATTATGACAAATGGAACTCAGAATTTTGCAGTTTTTGCTGCCTATATTGGCAGCTGGCCAATACTTCGGTTGCCATTCGAGTAACGTTGTGTAACATGTTTGTCTCTCTGAACATTAGAAACTAAATTTTTTACCTAAGAAATAGCTTGTCGTGACGCAATATCCTAATTGGCCAGTAAAAAGCAAATTCACCTTCAGAATGATTGTCACTCTGCAGCTATGCCAATGATGAAATATTGCTGGAAGGCTGCGCGAGTGGTTATATGTAGGCACAAGCAATGCTGTCTAGAGAGAATAATTGCTTATAGATACCGTTTACAGTCCAGCTTTCCTGCAGATATTACCATCACACTTGTTGAGCATGAAAGTCATTTGCCGAATCACAGTGCCAACATATCGGCCAAACAATACCAGGATATTCTATATGCCCCAAAGCACCCAAGCAAAATTCTATCTTCTATTTGTCTGATGATACCTGATGCCCAGGACAGCCACTCTGATATGATTATTAACAAAAATGATATACATTATAACCTTATTGGCGCGAACTGGCATAAGACGAACTCGCGGTTAACGGGGAAAAAAACTGGTTCCACCAGGAATACATTAGTTCTTACTGTATGTTTTATTGGATAACAAGAATTTCGATTAATGCGAATTACGAACTCTGTTTCAGTTCCTAGCGTAATTAAATTTCACTGTAACACAAACTTCCGACCTTAGAGTATTCTAAAGCGTATTTTGTTCCGGAAATGAAGCAAATTATACTAATTGTTGACTCGTTTTTAACGTATTGTAGTCGGTAGCTGCGATTATCACCTCAACAATCAGCGTATGCTGTACATTCAATAATGTGTGCAGCACTATTTAGGAACGTACTCAGTGCCAGATTTTACATGTGTTCTGTTAGCCGTACCCGTATCGAGATGGAATACTTAATAAAAACTAGTTACAACTGGTACCGTAGCACGCGAAAATGGCAAAGAGGAAACAGACAGCTCTAAATGTACAGTTAAAGCTTAAGATTCTAGATGAAGTGGACCGTGGTACCAAGAAAACAGCAATTGCTGAGCGGTTTGGAATACCTAAATCTACTTTTATTAAGAATTGACAAAAAATTATAAATTCTGCGGCATCAGGTTCTGGAAACAAATATAACGTCTTCGTACCGCCAAGTATGAAGACATCGAGAAGTTACTGCTAGAATGGTCCAATCATATGCATGCACCTAACATACCTTTAACTGGCCCTGTGATTCAGTCAAAAGCAAATGATATTGCTAAAGATATGGGCATCGAAGACTTCCGTTGTTCTTCTGGTTGGTTGTATCGGTTCCAAAGGGACATTCAATTTCATCTGTACAAATTTGTGGCGAAGCAAATAAAGTTGATAAAGAAAGTGCGAACAGCTGGTTGGATGAATTCAACCGAGGGAAATGCATGCCTCGTGTGATGAGCTTAACATGGATGAAACTGGATTTCTCTGCAATCTTATTCTAAATCACACGCTGGGGATAAAAGGTGATACGTGTCACGGTGGAGCACGAAGCAAGCTGTAATGCTGACGGCAGTGAGAAGTTTCTTCCCTGGGTTATCGGTACATCCGAGAAACCACATTGTTTTAAAACATAAATATGTACACTTTACCTTGCATCTACTCTCGCCACAAGAAAGCTTGGATCGATGGCACATAATTTCGCAAGTGGCGTCTTCGTTTCAAGAGTCGAATTGTTGCTCAAAATAGACATGTTCTTCTTACATTGGACCAATGTACTGCGCATAACGTTCATGGTCTGAACCTATTCAATATAAAGGTTCAGTTTTTTCCACCCTACGCCAGAAGCCGCCTTCAGCCTTTGGACCAAGGCATAATTTCTCTCATAAAGAGAGCTTATCGTAAGCGACTTGTAAGAGCCGCAATTCATGTTGCTGGAAACAATAGTGCAACCCAAATTGGAATCTGCTTGACGCAATAAAAGCCATCGCAGCAGCCTGGAACTGTGTACCGCCACTTCATATAGGGTACTGCTTTAACAGAGCAAGTAGACATAGAAACACTGAAGATGTCCACGACTTAGAAGATGCCACTTCACCTGATGAATGGACAGTTCTGCAGGACGTTGGGAACCCTGGGATTAGTTTCGAAGAATTCATTAGTGTAGTCGACGATGTTGCCGTATGTGCTTCTGTGGAATCTGATGTGCCAAAAGCTGTGAACGATGTGCAAAATGGGCCATCAGAAGAAAGTGAAGAGGAAGAGAATACAGATACCATTCCACCTACCCGTCAGGAGATGTTTACAGCCTTGGACTGTTTAGAACGGTTCACTTCAAAATCCGACGTCACTGCTGAGTTTACAGACTTTATCATTACAATTGGTTGTGAAATTACAAAATATTATCGTTCCCATGAACGTCAGCGAACCATGACCGAATTTTTTCCAAGAAAGGAACGTACATAATTTTTGAGTAGTTGTAATTTTACAATCACTTTATAGTGTTATAAGTCTACAATAACGTGATTGATAGTGAAGTGTATTACACATTACAGTACTGCTGTACATGTATACTTATTAAAATCTATGCTTTTCACTTAATACGAATTTTTTTAACACGAACTCCTGATATTTCGGTCCCTTCGGATTCGTGTTAACGAAGTTTTACTGTATTAATGTGTAATATGATCTTTGTTTTCACGGGAAGATGTTAGTAGCAATGGCTTAAATACTTCAAGGAAAGGTAATCAATCATCAACTTACTTCATTGATTTTAAATGTCAGTCTCTAGTTCATTACCTTAATTAGTTCAGATGATTGCAGTTTTCCACAGATAAAAGCACTGTCAGTAAATCGGAGCCCAAGCTGGATGGCATAATAAATCTATTACCTAATAAATAACTTGCCCAAAATTGTCCAAATAACAATACAACTGATTCAAGGAGTGCACAAAATTATTTGTTAGCTAAAACTAAAGTGAAATTGTTCTTGGCGGACCAACGTAGAAATTTTTTACTGTTGTATATAGGAAATACGAGTATAAGACGTACAGGACTTCGGACAACAATACATTGCAATACGTATATATATACCCTGTATATATATATATATATATATATATATATATATATATATATATATATATATATATAATGGGAGCAACGGATGTTGATAAACACTGACCAAACCCTTTATATATATACAGGGTGGTCCATTGATCGTGACCGGGCCAAACATCTCACGAAATAAGCGTCAAACGAAAAAACTACAAAGAACGAAAGTTGTCTAGCTTGAAGGGGGAAACCAGATGGAGCTATGGTTGGCCCGCTAGATGGCGCTGCCATAGGTCAAACGTATAACAATTGCGTTTTTTTAAATAGGAACACCCATTTTTATAACATATTCGTGTAGTACGTAAAGAAATATGAATGTTTTAGTTGGATAACTTTTTTCGCTTTGTGATAGATGGCGCTGTAATAGTCACAAACATATGGCTCACAATTTTGGAAGAACAGTTGGTAACAGGTAGGTTTTTTAAATTAAAATACAGAACGCAGGTACGTTTTAACATTTTATTTCGATTGTTCCAATGTGATACATGTACCTTTGTCAACTTACCATTTGTGAGAACGCATGCTGTTACAGCGTGATTACCTGTAAATACCACATTAATGCAATAAACGCTCAAAATGATGTTCGTCAACCTCAATGCATTTGGCAATATGTGTAACGACACTCCTCTCAACAGCGAGTAGTTCGCCTTCCGTAATGTTCGCACAGCATTGACAATGCGCTGACGCATGTTGTCAGGCGTTGTCAGTTGATCACGATAGCAAATATCCTTCAACATTCCCCACAGAAAGAAATTCTGGGACGCCAGATCCGATGAATGTACTTCGACGACAAATCCACCTGTCATGAAATATGTTATTCAATACCGCTTCAACCGCAAGCGAGCTATGTGCCGGACATCCATCATGTTGCAAGTACAGCGCCATTCTGTCATGCAGTGAAACATCTTGTAGTAACATTGGTAGAACATTACGTACCATACATTGCACCATTTAGATTGCCATCGGTAAAATGGGGGCCAATAGCGTTTCTTCCGTAATGCCGCACCATACATTAACCCGCCAAGGTCGCTGATGTTCTACTTCTCGCAGCCACCGTACATTTTCCGTTGCCCAATTGTGCATATTATGCCGGTCTACGTTACCGCTGTTGGTGAATGACGCTTCGTCGCTAAATAGAACGCGTGAAAAAATTCTGTCATCGTCCCGTAATTTCTCTTGTTCCCAGTGGCAGAACTGTACGAGAAGTTCAAAGTCGTCGCCACGCAAGTACTGGTGCATAGAAATATGGTACGGGTGCAATCGATGTAGACGTAGCATTTTCAGCACCGACGTTTTGGAGATTCCCGATTCTCGCGCAATTTGTCTGCTGCGGATTACCTGGAACAGCGCTAAAACACCTACTTGGTCATCATCATTTCTTGCATCACATGTGCCTGAACACTTCATATTTCCTTAAATAACGTAACTATCCGGCGAACGGTCCGGACCCTTGGATGATGTCGTCCAGGATACCGGGCAGCATACATAGCACACGCCCGTTGGGCATTTTTATCACATTAGCCCTGCACCAATACGATATGGCCCTTCTCCGCAATTGGTAAACGGTCCATTTTAACACGGGTAATGTATCACGAAGCAAATACCGTCCGCACTGGCGAAATGTTACGTGATACCACGTACTTATACGTTTGTGACTATTACAGCGTCATCTGTCACAAAGCGTAAAACATGGTCAAACTCAAACATTCATACTTCTTTATGTACTACACGAATATGTAACAAATTGGGGGTTCCTATTTAAAAAAAAAACGCAGTTGATATCCGTTTGACCTGTGGCAGCGCCATCTAGCGGGCCAAACATAGCGCCATCTGCTTTCCCCTTCTTTGTATTTTTTTCGTTTCATGCTTATTTAGTGAGTTATTTGGCCTGGTCACTATCAATGGACCACCATGTATATGTATGTGTGTGTGTGTGGGGGGGGGGGGTGGATGGTGTGGGGGAGAGCATCACCCCTCTACCCCTCTCCAATTAACCCTTAACTCACGAGGTGTGGTGTTTCAGACCGCTATTTAAGGTCAATGCAACAGAATGCTTCTTTATCTCTTCTCCCTTTGTTCTTGACGTTTGTTGTTGACACCTCGTGTACTACGTACCTGCTTTCATGTTCACAGGAACGTGTCAGTTTTAATTATCCAAAGTTTGATGAAATTTTCAGTGGCGGATGTAGGAAATGTCAAAGATACAGATCAAGAAAGAGATTAGAGCGAACAAGAGGATCATTCAGGGAAGAACTTGGGGGAAATGGTGACGGCGACCTTTCTGTTTCTGCTGCACAAAACTCAAAGAGTTACTTAAAATCATATGTGTTCTCAGTGGAGTCAAAAAAAAAGGATAATTTAAGATCCGCTACTGAATGTCAATTATGTATACTTCCGTTTCCTACCTATCGAGTGTGATTTTTATGTGCTTGTTTAAATGTTGGAATTCAGATTAACGTGAAAATTTACTTACTAAAGAGATACTGTGTTTCTTCAGAATGTAATATTCGGTCTTCTATCAGATCGTTTATAAATACTAGTCGAAACAGCTGCACAAAATGACTTGATTTTGTCTGATAAAAGTTAAACATGTTACATATAAAACATACCTTTTCAACTCATTAAAATCAACAATGATAATTTAAGGCACACTTAAATAATTGTAAAAACAAATTTTATGTAACTTATATTAATATTTTCAAATGATTTATGCCTTAATTCTCCGTTTACACATTGAGGTCCCAGATCCCACACCTCGTAGTATACGTAACAGAAAAATCACTTTGTGAATTAATCCGCCCTTGCATTATTTAGTATAGAAATAAAGGGTTTGGTCAGTGTTTATCAACATCCGTTGCTCCCATTATAATGGCGATCGCGTCATCCGAGCAACAGGAGATTCAACTTATCAGTAGCAACTTTTTAACTGAATACCGTTACTACAACTAAACTGAGTAAACTACGTTATAACTTGCTGATCCTGGCATCGTTTCGGTACGAAGCCGATCCGAGTTACAGGTTAGGAAACTATCAATTAAATGTATTATTGGAGAACAGGATCCGTCGTCTGTTGTAGGTGCGTGGGCAGATCAAAAGCGGCCGACAGACAATGGCTGCTCGCCTGCTGGAGCCGACGGAGAGCCTCGATATTTGCGCCGAACGCAGCGGCAGGGTGCGGCTCCCAGGACGAGCTCCGGTCACCGATCAAACGGCTGTTAATCGCACTGGCCTACCGATCCGCTCCGGATGCAGGACAAAGGGACGTCCCGGTCCGTCTGTGCAGCCGCCACAGAGGACCTGCCGCTACAACCGCACAGCAGAGCAGCGCGCAGCCGTGTCCTGTGAGCTAACAGGGCAGCGGCGCCAATTCCTGCCTCCGTTCCGCCCGCTGCTCTTCGGTCGCGGGCATTAACTGCTCTGACTTACGTCATCAGTAGCAGCATCGACCCGATAACCGACAGAGACCCCCAAGACGGAGTGCACATCTGGAAATCTTTTCCCTCTACCCCTGTATTACCGTCGCGGTAGACTTACCGTTTGTTAAGATTTATACTCATCATTTTCCTTTAATTTTGTTTCTCCATCTCCATCTGCATTTATACTTTGCAATCGTGTTTGACGAAGGGCACAATATTTTTCGAGAGCTGCAGTGCGGGCTGCATACATCGCTGGACGCTGGAACATACACTACTGGCCATTAAAATTGCTACACCACGAAGATGACGTGCTACAGAAGCGACATTTAACCGACAGGGAGAAGATGCTGTGATATGCAAATGATTAGCTCTTCAGAGCATTCACGCAAGGTTGGTGCCCGTGGCGACACCTACAACGTGCTGACATGAGGAAAGTTTCCAATCGATTTCTCATACACAAACAGCAGCCGATAGGCGTTGCCTGGTGAAACGTTGTTCTGATGCCTCGTGTAAGGAGGAGAAATGCGTACCATCACGTTTCCGACTTTGATAAAGGTCGGATTGTAGCCTAACGCGATTGCGGTTTATCGAATCGCGACATTGCTGATGGCGGTGGTCGAGATCCAATGACTGTTAGCAGAATATGGAATCGGTGGGTACAGGAGGGTAATACGGAACGCCTTGCTGGATCCCAACGTCCTCGTATCACTAGCAGTCGAGATGACAGGCATCTTATGCGCATGGTGGTAACGGATCGTGCAGCCACGTCTCGACCCCTGGGGACGTTTGCAAAACAACAACCATCTCCACTCTCATCTCTCTGCTCAGAGACCATGGCTGCGGTTACCCCTGACGCTGAATTACAGACAGGAGCGCCTGCCATGGTGTACTCAACGACGAACCTGGGTGCACGAATGGTAAAACGTCATTTTTTTCGAATGAATCGAAGTTCTGTTTTACAGCATTATGATGGTCGCATCCGTGTTTAGCGACATCGCGGTGAACGCACATTGGAAGCGTGTATTCGTCATCGCCATACTGGTGTATCACCCGGCGTGATGGTATGGGGTGCCATTGGTTACATGTCTCGGTCACCTCTTGTTCGCATTGACGGCATTTTGAACAGTGGACTTTACTTTTCAGATGTGTTACGACCCGTGGCTCTACCCTTCACTCGATCCCTGCGAAACCCTACATTTCAGCAGGATAATGCGGGACCACACGTTGCAGGTCCTGTACGGGCCTTTCTAGATACAGAAAATGTCCGACTGCTGCCCTGCCAGCACTTTCTCCAGATCTCTCACCAACTGAAAACGCCTGGTCAATGGTGGCCGAGCAACTGGCTCGTCACAATACGCCAGTCACTACTCTTGTTTAACTGCGGTATCATTTTGAAGCTACATGGGCAGCTGTACCTGTACACGCCATCCAAGCTCTATTTGACTCAATGCCCAGGCGTATCAAGGCCGCTATTATGGCCAGAGGTGATTGTTCTGCGTACTGATTTCTCAGGATCTATGCACCCGAATTGCGTGAAAATATAATTACATGTCAGTTTTAGTATAATATATTTGTCCAATGAATACCCGTTTATCATCTGCATTTCTTCTTGGTGTAGAAATTTTAATGGCCAGTGGTGTAGTAGGCATATTTGTTAACAGATACGCTCACGGACGATGCTTATAAAGAATAATAGCTCCACACTCTGCCAGCAAGTGAAAACATGGCGCTGTAAGCAGTGAAGTATGTGGTGTGGGTACAGGAAAAGGAGAGGATCAAACACATGACACCGGCGCTTCGGCATGGTTGTTGGGTTATGATCACGATGTGGACTGCATACATCGCAAGACTCTGTAACATGGTGAGAATGTCCATTAGTAGGCGCAATCGCAGAATATGCAGACAAAAATAATAGTTCCATTTTCTGCCACCAGGTAAAATAATAGCTCTGTAAGCTGTCTGAATGTCGTCTGGTTACAGATAAAGGTGAGGAATGATCAAACAGTTCACAATAGTTTTGCTCGCTCGTTTATTAGGTTAGTCGCTAGTTGCTCAGTATGGTCTCCCTACTCAGCAACATGCTGCATCCGTAACATGGCATGTCGACAGTTGCTCGCAGCATATTCGGTGTAATCTGAGAGATATATCGACTGTATGCTCTCTTTCAGTTCAGGAAGACTCTAGATACATTCCTGGCAGACACCGTTCTCAGATATCCTTTCAGTAAGAAGTTACATAGATGTAGGTCGAGGAATCTGGACTGTCTGACATCTTGACATTACGGTCGTTACAGAAAGTCTCTCGAAGCAAACCTTTCACCTAACAAGCGACATGTTGTGTCGATCCATCTTGTATTAAAAATAGTTGTGTGGGCACAGTTGCGTTCTTGCAAAGCTGGAATCACAAGTTACACACGGAAATCACATGTCTCATAAGGAAATACTTATAACGTGTGGAAGTCACTACGTACCTAACAGGCCAACGAGGTATCATCTCTCCGTAGTAAAGGACCGAGAATGAAGGAGTTTGTAAAACCACACCAGACAGTGCAGTACACAACATGTTGGTGAGTAGAACTCTCTGAGTGACATTTCTATACAGTCACGGCACCGTACAGTGCGAAATGTCCCTCGTCCGTCCAAAGAATATGGCCTGGCCACATACCATACATTTCCCTGGTTATCCGCCGGCCGGTGTGGCCGTGCGGTTCTAGGCGCTTCAGTTTGGAACCGCGTGACCGCTACGGTCGCAGGTTCGAATCCTGCCTCGGGCATGGATGTGTGTGATGTCCTTAGGTTAGTTAGGTTTAGGTAGTTCTTAGTTCTAGGGGACTGATGACCTCAGATGTTAAGTTCCATAGTGCTCAGAGCCATTTGAACCATTGTGAACCTGGTTATCCAAAACGGAGGGCAAGTTCATGCGTTGTAGCCGATCTTCGGGCTTCATTTGATGCTCATTCTGAATCTTGAAGGGATACCAATGTAAAATGCGCCGCAGTATCTTTTGAACCGTTGATTAGGGCATAGACAATTTCCATACCACAGATCGGGCACTGGCAGCAGAATTTTAGGCTTGTGCTGCACTGTCGGCTATAGGTAAGGCAACTTCATCAACAACTGCCGTGGGAATGGGCCATGTCCTCCTCCCTGCTGCACCACCTAAATCGCCTGTTGCCGGCCGCGGTGGTCTAGCGGTTTTGGCGCTGCAGTCCGGAACCGCGGGACTGCTACGGTCGCGGGTTCGAATCATGCCTCGGGAATGGGTGTGTGTCATGTCCTTAGGTTAGTTAGGTTTAAGTAGTTCTAAGTTCTAGGGGACTTATGACCTAAGATGTTGAGTCCCATAGTGCTCAGAGCCATTTTTGAATTCGCCTGTTGCTTCAAACTCTTTGATTAAATTTGTTTGCCCATTTATTGACATGTGAACTCTTCTCTGCTGTTTCTGTCGGCGATATTCCCGCAAAACAGCCCTGCTATTGGTGTCGTTCTGATAAGACAGCTTTACCATCATACAGAAACTTCAACTTTCTTTACCATTTACAGCAACAGTCACTTTATAAAAGAAATCAATACGTATGGCAAAGTCACAAACATCATAGTGACGTCAAAACAGAAAATATTTCATATTATGAATGCTTACAGTGTCATATTTTCATCCGCTGGCAGATAGGAGGCTATTAATTTTTTTCATTATATCCCGCAAACGCACTGATTAATGAATATACTTACGATGTTTGAGTGTCCTGCTATACATACAGCCTATGCTGCAGCACTTGAACACCCTCCAGTTTAATTATAACCAGCCCGTACCAAACTTCGGAACAATACCGAGCATGGAAATTATTGTAGTGAGCAGTAGTTTCTTCGGAAACTAATTAACCTTTGATACATGACGAACAAAGTCTCTGTAGATATATCTTGGACAGTGGACATCAGCTGTCGAGTAATTATCAACAGAATTCGCCAACAGCATGTGTCAATGAGATGTTATTTTATTTTTACCACCAGTTTCGGCATTCCACTATGCCATCTTCAGGCCCCATACGCATCTCTAATCAATCAACGAATGACGCACTTGGGATACGGTTTTGAATTCACGACATCCAGGAATATGTAGCAGTGTATGACAATATCGTTTATTTCTGATATATGCATATGGGGCCAGAAGATGGTATTGTGAAAAGCCGGAACTGGTGGTCAAAATAAAATAAAAAATGACATCTCAATTACACGGCTGTTTGCGAATTTCATTGGTAATGCCGGACAAAGTGTTAACGTTCTCCATGACTAACTCCTAGCATTCTGCGTATTCACTCGTCTGTCTTGCCACAGATTACACGCGCATGTTCGCTGTAATACTTTGAGTGAAGACTGCACGAGGTGCCTCAGTTTTAAATTATGCCAAGGTAGAACACATAAGTTATAAAAGTCTACCAATATGGTGATGATGATAACGATAATGACGATGAGGTCACAGGGAAGGAATTGCTTGTATGCCATGCTGTCCAGCTCTTGTGAATTCATCTTGTAATGATAAGAGTGTGATAAGGCTCTATAACTGTCGAATGAGAAGTTCATTTTAAAGTTCAGGGATGCCAACGGCTTAAGTTACGTAGAATTAATTGATGGACAAAGCTGTAATCTGCTTACAGCTGATATAATAAATGTTCTACTACAGAGTCAAAAATTATATTTTTTATCGTTCACTAGTAAAGTAACTACTATACATATAATCTGCTTTGTGTTGTGCACAGAGTCACGATACATTATTATTTATAGAGTCGGCCTCATTCATGTGGCATTTCCTACACCGTATTGCATAGTCGCTGCTAAGCACGCGCTTCCTCATACGCACTTCACACTCAAACTAGGGATATGTGGTTAATGAACGGATTAGTTCGGATGAACTATTCTGGGAGATGAAATGTTCGGAGCATCTTTCTAATTAGTGAATTATCGTTCTTAACTCCTCACTTCCTCTAGCTACTGGAAATTAGAATGCGTATGTACGATCCTGTTTCAGAGGAAACCTCTAAACATGCAAGATACAGTCAGTCACAGAGGGTGGGATTATTGGTAGTTGGGAGGTTCAATGTTAGGCGCGTTGTGAAGCCGCTTCAGGACTTGGCTGCCGACGAGGAGACGAAGAAGAACTTACAGTGCAGCCAACTGCAGGTGTTGGCTAACGTTGGTACCAATGAGCGTGTCGCTTTGTGTCAGAAGACACTCAACGGTGTCGAGCGGTTATCTGAAGTGCTGAAGGCTGCCAGTTTCGCTTGCAAGATGAAAGGAGAACTCACCATTTGCAGTATAGGACTGATTGCAGACCTCTGGTACAAAGCCGAGTGGAGGGTCTGTATCAGAGGCTCAGATTGTTCTGCGACGGTGTAGGTCGCAGATTCCTCGATTTGCGCCATAGGGTGGTGGGGTTTAGGTATCTGCTAAATAGATCAGGAGTCCACTACAGGCAGGAGGGGGCTACAAGGATAGCGGGGCCTGCGTGTTGTGGACTGGACTGTTTTTTTAGGTTAGAGGGTCTCGAGGAAACACAAAAAGGGCTTCAGTCTCAAAGGATGCAGGTCGAACACAGGAAAAACCATTGTAAATGGTCTTAGCTGTGATCGGAAAGTACTAGAGCTCCAGGCGGTAATGGAGAACACTGGTGCTCAAATCGTTATAGGCACAGAAAGCTGGCTAAAGCGGAACTTTTTTGCGAATGACCCAACTGTGTTAAGAAAGAATAGGCTAAATGCAGTTGACGGTGGCTTGTTAGAAGTAGTTTTTCTTGCAACGAAACTGAAGTAGATGGTTCCTGTGAGTTAGTGTGGGTAGAGATCATCCTTAGCAACTGAATCAAAATAATAATTGAGTCCTTCTTCCGAAATCCCAGCTCAGAAGATACAGTTGCTGGAGCGATCAAGGAATACTTGAGTCTAATTTCAGACGCAACTCATACAATTACAGTTGGTGGTGACTTCAATTTACCGTCGACATCTTGGCGAATATGCATGGTTAAATCCTGAGTTACGCACAAAACTTCCGAAATTGTGTTCAACGCATTCCCTGAAAATTATTTAGAGCAATTATTCATGAACGTAATGGAATAGATAACGATTGTGAAACCACATTTGACCACTTAGCGCCGGCCGGAGTGGCCGAGCGGCTCTAGGCGCTACAGTCTGGAGCCGCGCGACCGCTAAGGTCGCAGGTTCGAATCCTGCGTCGGGTATGGATGTGTGTGATGTACTTAGGTTAGTTAGGTTCAAGTGGTTGTAAGTTCTAGGGTACTGATGACCTCAGAAGTTAAGTCTCATAGTGCTCAGAGCCATTTCAACCATTGTTTTGACCACTTAGCAACAAATAATCCCGAGCTACTAAAGAACATCAAAACGGATACAGAGAATAGTGACCACACGGTTGTCGGATCAAGACTGAATTCCATAGCTCCTAAGCCAACCAAAAATAAACCATAAATACATATGCTCAAGAATGCAGATAAAAAGTTAGCTTGACACGTACCCGAGAGACAATCTCCAATCCTTCCAAATTAACAATGTAAGCACAGATCAAGCATGGCTTCAATCCAAAGAAATAGTGCAATCAACAACCGAGACATTCATACCAAATAATTTAACCAAAGAAGGAGCTGGTTCCCCATGGTACACAAATTAGAACAGCACAACGTTCCGAAGCAACGAAGAAGGCATGCCAAATTTAAAAGAATGAAAAATCCCCAAGACTTGTGATGTTTCACATAAGCTTGAAATTTAGCGCGAATTTCAAGGCTAGATGCTTCTAATAGTTTCCACAACGACATTTGTCTCTGAACTTTGTAGAAAATTCAAAGAGATTCCTGTCGAATGTAACGTATGCAGTGGCAAAACACAAGCAATGCCTTCTCTGCGCAATCCGGAATTCAAATCAAGAACAGCTGCAAACATGAGTAGCTCAGACTCAGACATCCTCGGTAATGAATCAAATTAAATCAGTTAATAAAAGCAAGTCATCGGTCCCGATTTTATACCAGTTTTCATTTCGGAGTATGCTGATACAATAGCTCAGTACTTAAGACTCATATACAAACGTTCGCTCGAGGAGAGGTCCGTACTCAAAGAATGGGAAGTTCGACAAGTCGCAACAATAGTCAAGAACAGTAATATGAGTAATCTAATAAACTACAGTCCCTTATCATTAACATCGAAATGCAGCATGATTTTGGAGCATAAATTGTGTTCTAACATAATGAATTGACTCAAATAGAACAGTTTACTGACTCACAGTCAACATGGATTTAGAAAACATCGTTCTCTTGAGATTCAAATAGCTCTTTACTCACACGAGGTGTTGAGTGCTATCGACAAGGGATTTGAAAGTGATGCTATATTTCTAGATTTCCAGGAGGTTTTTGACATCGTACCTCACAAGCGGCTTGTAATCAAATTAAGTACTTGTGGAATATCGTCTCACTTATGTGACTGGATTCATTACTTCCCAGCAGAGAAGTCATAGTTTGTAGTAACTGGTGGAGAGTCATCGAGTGAAACAGGAGTGATTTCTGGCGTTCCCCAACATAGGCTCTGTTTTTCCTTATCTATATAAACGATTTAGGAGACAATCTGAGTAACCGTCTTAGACTGTCTACAGATGACTCAGATGTTTGTCGTCATTAGAAGATAAAAACCAATTGCAGAATAATTTAGACAGGATACCTGCTTGATGTGAAAATCAGCAGTTCACGTTAAATAATGAAATGTGTGCGTTCATCCACATGAGAGCTAAAAGGAATCCATCGGTTATTCGATCAATCAATCAAATCTAAAGGGCGTAAATTCAACGAAATACTTAGAAATTATAGTTACTAACAACTTAAATTGGAAGGAACACATAGAAAATCTAGTGGGGATGGCGAACAAAAGACCGCGTTTTATTGTCAGAGCTCTCAGAAGATGCAACGTATTTTCCAAAGAGACTGCCTACACTACGCTTGTCCGTCCTCTTTTGGTATACTGCTGCACGGTGTCGGATCCGTACCAGACAGCATTAGCGGGGAACTTCTAGAAAGTTCAAAGAAAGGCAACACGTTTTGTGTCAACGAGAAATAGGGGAGAGCGTATCACGGAGATGGTATAGTATTTAGGGTGGACATCACTAAATCAAAAGCGTTTCTTGTTGCGCACGAATCTTCTCACGAAGTTTCAATCACCAACTTTCTCCTACGAATGTGAAAATATTTTGTTGAATCCGATCTACGTAGGGAGAAACGACCACGTAACAAACTACGAGAAATCAGAGCTGGCACGAGAAGATATAGGTGTTCGTTTTTTCTGTGCGCTGTTCAAGAGGGAATAATGGAAAATTTGCGAAAAGGCAAGTACATGTGATTTGCAGAGAAGCCACGTAGATGTAGATGCAGATGCATGTGAACTGCGCAGACTGCATATGATCAGAAGTCTGACACCGTTCTGTTAGTTCACTTAGTTCATCCCAGGCTCCAGCTCTAACTGTGAAAACTGTGTCGGATGAAAGGGCTGACACGGTTCTGTTAGTTTGCTGTTGTTGATTTCAGGCCTCTGTTCCGATCCCCTACCCTCTATACTATTGTTAATCTCTCTACATGCTTGTAACTGTCTTTTACACCTACCCCTGTAACTAAATATTTTTCGCATATTGAGAATTATTTTTTGGTAACTATTAAATAAGAACGAGCCGTTTTCTTCTTCCAGACCACATCAGATAAGAAAAAGCAGATAAACGGCCTTGGTGACAACGAGAATAATTTAATATTTAGTGGCTTACGCTACCCAGCTTCCCAGTCAAAGGCTTCGGTTGAAACTGAATTCACTCAGCTCCTTTAACAAAAAGTTACACGTAAAAAGAGAAGTTCTAAAAGCTCTTAGAAATATGCACACTGAGTTTGTTCCTAAATTTTGTTCTGTTTTCGTAGGCAATAAAATTTTGCTTCTGATTTGAAAGTTTATCCAAGTCCTCCTGTTTATTGGTACTTTAACAACAAAAATGAACTACGTAGTTCATTTGAAACCGTTATTCTATAATAAGACCTATCTCAAAAGAAATGGTTTCTAGAAAAGAACTACTTTGCCCATCTTTAACTCATACTACAACAGACCGAAAACAGTCGATTCGGCCTACATTCTTGGCGTGCCGAAGGCTCACGATGTGCTTCGTCTGCATTGCATCACCTTAACGTTACGAACATGAGCCTAATGCAACGAAAGGTATTCGGCTATTGTGGGTAATATCCTACCATTGACGGTGTCGGGTATAAACATCAGTCGAATCAGACTATATGTATAAAGGAATATTAATAAAAGAATGTGGTCTGTATTTCACTCCATCCGTTTGAAAGATGTATATATCGTAAGAATTGGCAAATTGTTTGTAATATTTACCTCTGTGTGCGTGCTTGATTGCTTGAACCAACGCCACCTAGAAACAGATCCTCACAGTGCAAGGCATAACGTCATGCTCTGAAACTGACTTAAAAGCAATACCTCCCACAAATGCAAGGAGACGCAATCTCACTCATTGTTTAATGGCAGACCGACTTGAACGAAAACAAGGAGATCTTGTACAATTACGCTAGTACTGCGTATTCTAATGCACTGATTTTTAAATCATAAAAGATCTATTAAATAATTAGAGCGAAGAGACTCGTACCAATTTTGGGTACTATGTCTTTAAAAGGCATTGTATCCAGCAACTGGTCTTAAGTCACCCCCCCCCCCCAGGATTTGCTTATCGCTTACAAACAATGCAAGGCCAATTACCGACAATTTTCCCCTTGAATGCACAGTTCTTTGATTTACTTGCCATTGAAACAAAGTTTCGACTTCCACAAGCACACTTCTTTGATTTACTTGCTGTAGAAACAATGTTTCATTTTCTTTAAATATTTTTTGAAGAGCTAAGTAAACATATGAAACACATGTGACTCATTCATTGCTTGCATATGTTATACCTCCCTATCCCTTTTGACTATTTAGTTACCTGCTTGTTTTATTTTGAGATGTGAGAAACTTTTTACAATATTTACAAAATTTTTAGTAGCTGCTATGAACAATAACCTGAAGTATTATGGAGCAATGACCAACTCTCCTTTATTTCATCAGCCACATTATCATCTTCTGCTAAATTTGAAAGCTCTGAGGCAGCTATGTCTTTGAAGTCTGGGATTCCACAACCAGCGGTGTCAGCATCAAAAGGCCTTATAACATCATCGAAGCGCTTTGGACTTTAGAACAAAAGAAAACATACTCTGTGACCTTAAATTTACTTCTGTTTCAAATACGTGCCTTAAAGAGATGTGGTAATTCCCCCCACTTAGTTGTCGGTATTTCGCAAACATTTCCTATCAACTATCTTCCTGTATTTTCCCAAAAAACAAATATGTTCTGTTTTTCTCATACAACCAGTAATTACAAAAATCAGTCAAGTCTGCAGTAGCGTGCTTGAGAGTGAAGTGTGTTTCTGAGGCCAATTTCCTCCTTGCGTCAGCGAAGTCTTCGCATGTGCACATCCACGACAAAAAGATTCTAAAAAAATTATGAATATGTTTTGAATTGACAGTTGCACGTTCCTGGTAAACGTTCCTTAGCCTTTGATCTTGAAGCAATGTTTTAACGTTTACAGTGTTCTACTACTGACTTATTATTTTTGTAGATGTGGTAGTACTATTACAGTTTTCACATCCTTTCCTTGAGCCAACCGATACAAAGCAACAACTGACAAATTCTGTAAAACACTTTGCTGTCCAGTTTAATCTGTATTTAAGGGCTAAGTACTGATATGTTTCTACAGCTAATCTTTTTCCATTAAATGTAGGTCCTTCT
This sequence comes from Schistocerca americana, assembly GCF_021461395.2. Lineage (NCBI taxonomy): Eukaryota > Metazoa > Arthropoda > Insecta > Orthoptera > Acrididae > Schistocerca > Schistocerca americana. Next base: position 190,311,352 of record NC_060122.1, on the reverse strand, counting down.
GTCCTGTGACAGAGGTAAGACTTCCATTTAACAAATTTTATCTTAACTCTAGGCTGGCCCTATAGCATGAAATAGCTTTTCTATTCATTGCATTGTTATCTACCACTACCTCCAACATCTGAAATCCAATTGCTTCTATTCTAGCAGTCGAACTTTTACTGACTGAAAAAGAACATCAGCTTGAATTGTGTGAAGTGGGGTATACACGCTACATCTTTGTAAATTGAATCCATGCTTTGGATCATTATGATTGCAAGCAAAAAATTAGCAGTGTTGAAAGAATCCTCTACAACATTTCTACGTTTACAATCAAGTTAGGATTTCAAACGGACTTCATTAATCAATAAGAGGTCATATTTGTCATTTGCAGGCAGAACGTTACCCTTGGTTGTTATGTAACTAAGAAACTGGCCACTCTGCTGTTCAGTGACTGGGTTTGTTGAAAGATTGCCGCAAGGTCTTGTTAAAGTATTGGGACTTGGCATGGGAAAATGGCAAGCACTTCTCAAAAGACTTTATGCATGTGGACTGATCGAATATACTGATGCCACAAGATCAATCAATCACTTCCATAAATGAACTGTGTTCAACTATAAGTCTTAGAAATGAAACTTGTTCCTTCAAAAAATTTCATTTTGTCTTCACTTGCAGTTAAGTTTTCTAACAGCTTATCCAAACTCGCTCAAGAGGAGCCTCAGTTACATCAGATATCACATAAGTTTCTTTCAGAACATTACTGACTGCACGGATGTCACTTACTTTCGTGGGTTACTTTATCTGACCAGGATACTTTAATTAAACGTCGCTAACAAAGTCATGTGGCAATAAATCACTATATATAACTATATAATACACAGCCCTTGGATAGAGATCATTCTTCAGTAACACGAGACGCAAATTGTTTGGTTTGTTTATCGCGACACAGTCACTGCGCTATTCACAATAACAGAATTTAGTTTTTCATTCTTCTAAACTGTTAAATGAAATCCTCTCAATGATTTTTTGCAAACTATTCCACGCTCTACTGAGTAGTTACCTCGAGTGCCCGGTTTTCCAAACGTTCTCAACGACTATCTGACGCTTTTCAATCAGAAGTCTGACGTGGCAGTAATACAGGAATTTTTGTAATGTACTCATCTGTGCTGGACAACACTGGAACAAAATTGCGGAATCGGTATTTTAATTTCGATTTATTAAAAGCTGATTATAAGGATCTTCTAGTAAGTATGTAACCTAAATAAATTTTCACTCACCTTCTTTAAATGTCGACGGACCAAAGGTGCCGTATGGAGTTTGCCAGTTCGTTGGTCATAAGCGCTGATATTCCTTGAAATCTAATCTGCATGGAAATTCAATTCACATATCTAAAAAGAAGGATACATCTTGTTGTTAATCCAGTCATAGGATGCAAACTAACAAAAGCAAACTGACTGCAAACCTTACAAAGTGACGTAGACTGCTTCGTTACAGTTGGACAGTTGGTTACTATTTTCAGCACTGTAGTATTACGTTACGAGAAATCGTAACCATATATTGACATTGTAGGAAAATATAGATTGCTACTTACCGTAAAGATAATACGCTAAGTTGCACATACAGTAGTCACCATTAAAAGACACTCACAGATAAGGTTTCGGCCACAGCCTTCGTCGGAAAGAGAGAAACACACACCATTCACTCACAGAAGCAAGCACACCTCACACACACATGACTACAGACTCCGACAGCTCGGGTCATAAAAAGGGAACGAATGGTGTGTGATTCTCTTTTTCCGACTCTGGTCCGAGCTGGCGGTGTTGGCGGTCATGTGTTCTTTAAGTGTGCTTGCTTGTGTGAGTGAGTGGTGTGTGTTTCTCTCTTCCTGACGAATGCTGAGGCCGAAAGCTCATGTGTAAGTGTCTTTACAGTAAGTAGCAATCCGTCGTTTCCTACATTGTTGATATTCCTGCCCTGAGTTTCTATTGTTTAACTTAACCATATACAGCATTAAACAATATAAATGTGGAGACACTTACAACGGACTGACTAGTGACTCAGTCTTTGCCGGCTGGGGTGGCCGAGCGGTTCTAGGCGCTACAGTCTGGAACCGCGCGACAGCTACGGTCACAGGTTCGAATCCTGCCTCGGGCATGGATGTGTGTGATGTCCTTAGGTTAGTTAGGTTTAAGCAGTTCTAAGTTCTAGGCGACTGATGACCTTAGAAGTTAGGTCCCATAATGCTAAGAGCCATTTGAACCATTTTGAACTCAGTCTTTCCTGCAAACTGCTGGGGTCCGTTTCAGTCTTAAGGCTCTGTCGGGCGGGAATATGATCACAGTAACTTTAGGACCGTTCTCTTTATTTACCGTACAACTTGGCATACAATACTTACGTGGCATTTTGGAAAGACACTAAGTAACACTCCACAGTGTGTATTTCAACCGTAACATACGGGATTCCCATCAGAAATATTACAAAATCAATGGCTAAATATCCGCACTTTCAAACTGATGCTCATGTCAGAGGTTCTAGTTCTCAGTGGCAGAACTGCGATGTCACAGATCTCTCAGAATTTTGTTACTAGGGGGAGTTTCCTGAACACACGAGTGATGTGTAATCTTTGGCTACCAGAGGTTGTAATTTCAGTAGAAAATTAGTGAGTTGCCTGCAGAGAGAGTGAGTGTTGAGTCGATGGTGAGTGAGGTGTTTTAACGCAGGACGTACCGTACAGAGCATGAATTTCATTTGACATGCCACCAGGTGTGCTTGAATGTAGAGGACTTTTTTGAGATAATTTTTCAGGACACGACAATTCTGGAAAACGGTTATATGTACTGAGTTTTATTTGCACCAAGCGCTAGCCGTAAAATTATTTTATAATAAAGACTACATTTACTTTTTAACGGGATCTACGTTTTGGTATCCAGAGCGAATGATCAGTCTTCTGTTCGGGACCTTAATTATTATTGTTCACCCTCCACCTTCAGTTAAAATTATTTCCTTAGAAAATCAAATGTCAAATTTTATGTAATTTAAATATTATTTGTATGAGTTCATTTTTATGATGTATGAGAATGCTAAGGAAAAAAATAGTAGTCCATGTCAGTATGAGCCACTTCTGTCTTATTAAAAGAAAATTGTTGGAACACTAACTTTTAACCGTCGGACCACCAACATCTTATACTGATGGAAATTGAAATCCAAACATAGCATTTTTATCTCATACGCAGAAAGTTTGCATGTTGATGTGTAGATCGTTTCAGACATCTAATGACAGTGTTTCTGATAATGGCGATGTCGTCAGGTGTCCTCCTGTTTTGTTAGTCCTGGCGGTTCCGTCTCAGTAATGTTTCCTGTTGTTCTGACAGCTGTAATCCTTCGTAATGTCTTTTGCGACAAGAAGCTTCGCACACTCAGCATTTAGGAACCCGGTCTTACTGTAAACGAGACCATGATGCACAATAATTCTGATGAAGCTTCTCACTGAGGAATTCGATGAGAACTTCTGCGACGCTTTCGAACACTTGACAAAATGTACGCTTCTTGTATAGAATTTTTCTATTTCTTGTATCAATCACACTTCTTAAGATCATAGACTGAAGAACAAAAGTCTCGACTGAACGAGTGGTTTATACTTAATTCCTTCATGAGTACTTCTAGACGATTTTCCATTGACCTTCAGCATCTGCATTCCTGACGGTTAGTTTTATGTGCCCTTTCAACATAAAATACTTCCGGAAGTATATCAGTAGACATTAAACTGATGTGAAAGTTTCCAGTGAATGTTTCGTAGTCGTAATCAAAGATAAAGTTAAGGCAGCATTATAGAAAGGAAAGTGGACGTAGATGAAGATGAACTGGGGAGATACGACACTGCGAGAAGTATTTGACAAATCTCTGAAGGTTTAAGTCGAAACAAGGCCCCGCAAGTAGACGGAATTTCGTCAGACCTGCTGGTAGACTTGGGAGAGTCAGTCATGAAAAAACTATTCCATCTGCTGAGCAAAATGTATGAGACAGGCGAAATACTCCCAGACTCAAGAATATAATAATTGCAATGCCAAAAAAACAGGCGCCACCAGGTGTGAAAATTACCGAACTGTCACTTTCGTAAGTCACCGTTGGAAAGTAATAACACAAATTCTTTACAGAAACAGGAAAGATTGGTAGAAGCGGACCTCATAAAGATCAGTTTGGATTCCGGAAAAATGTATTAATACGGGAAGCAATACTGACCCTACGACTTCTCATAGGAGATAGGTTAATGAAAGCGAAGCTACGTTTATAGCATTTGTAGACTTGGAAAAACCTTTTGATAGTGTTGACTAGAATACCTTCTTTCAAATTCTAAAGAGAAAGAGGTAAAATACAGGGCGCGATAGGTTATTTACAATGTATACAGAAAACAGATGGTACGAAAGGGAAGCGGTGGTTGAGAAGGGAGTGATACAGAACTGTAGCCTATCCCCAACGTTATTCAATCTGGTTATTGAGCAAGCAGTAAAAGAAACGAAAGAAAAGTATGGATTAGAAAAAAACCAAAAAAGAGCAAATAAATACTTTGAGATTTCCGATGTCGTTGTAGTTCTGTCAAAGGCAGCAAAGGACTTCGAAGTGCAGTTGACCGGAATGGACAGTTTCTTAAAAGGAGGACGTATGATAAAGATCCACAAAAGCAAAACGAGGATGAAGAGAATAGAAGCTTCTGAAATGTGGTCGTAGAGAAGTGTGATGAAAGATCGGATGGGTAGATCGCATAACTAATGAGGAGGTACGGAATAAAAGTGGGGTGAAAAACTGAGCTGAAAGAAGTGATTCGATTATAGAACACTTTCTGAGACATTAAGGGATCACCAATGTGCTGACTAGAGGGAGACCAAGAGATGAATACTGTACGCAGATTCAGAAAGATGTAACGTACATTGTGGTATTTTTCGTAAATGCTCTGCACAGGACAGGGTAGGATGGAGAGCTGTATCAAACCAGTCGTTGGATAGATAATCGCAACTACAGCAATTACAGATTAACTGTTTTCTGATTTTTTCCTTGACGTGTTCTGTGAAACCTTAGTTGTTTCGAAACGGTGATTACCTTATAGGTTTTAAAAGTGATTTTGTGAGCTCCAAAATAAGTGACATAGACGACCGTATCTTTCGAGTGCATTTACTTCGCGAAATTTTGTACACCGCCAAGGAATCATAGATCTTAGTATTAGGCACAAATTTCAATTTGATACCTCTACTCGTACCAGACAAAAACTGGTCATAACAGACGGACAGCGGACGGAAAACAAAATGATCCTATACAGGACCCGTTATAACAGATTGAGTTCCAGAATCCTAAAAAATGGTGAAGTGTTAAGGGAGATGGCACAGCAGGTCTCGTCAGACACTACGGTAGATTAACTCTGGTACAGTGTCGAATGACCAGTACAAAATGGTTCAAATGGCTCTGAGCACTATAGGACTTAACTGCTGAGGTCATCAGTCCATTAGAACATAGAACTACTTAAACCTAACTAACCAAGGGACATCACACACATCCATGGCCGAGGCAGGATTCGAACCTACGACCGTAACGGTCGCGCGGTTCCAGACTGTATTTCCTTCATGCTACATTGCCCGTGTTAGAGTGGACCATTTACCAATTGCGGAAAAGGTCGATATCGTGTTGATGTATGGCTATTGTGATAAATATGCCCAAGGGGCGTGTGCTATGTATGTTACTCGGTATCGTGGAAGACATCATCCAAGTGTCCGGACCGTTCGCCGGATAGTTACGTTATTTAAGGAAACAGGAAGTATTCAGCCACATGTGAAACTTCAACCACGACCTGCAACAAATTATAATGCCCAAATAAGCGTTTTAGCTGCTGTCGCGGCTAATCCGCCCATCAGTAGCAGACAAATTGCTTGAGAATCGGGAATCTCAAATACGACGTTGTTGAGAATGCTACATGAACATCGATTGCACCCGTACCATATTTCTATGCACCAGGAATTGCATGGCGACGAGTTTGAATGTCGTGTACAGTTCTGCCACCGGACACAAGAGAAATTACGGTACGATGACAGATTTTTTGCACTCGTTCTATTTAGCGTCGAAGCGTCATTCACCAACTGCGGTAACGTAAACCGGCACAATATCCACTATTGAGCAACGGAAAATCCACGATGACTGCGACAGTTGGAACATCAACGACCTTGGCTGGTTAATATATAGTGCGGCATTATGGGAGGAAGGATAATTGGCCCCCATTTTATCAATGGCAGTCTAAATGGTGCAATGTATGCTGATTTCCTATCTAATGTTCCACCGATGTCACTACAAGATGTTTCACTGCATGACAGAATGGCGATGTACTTCCAACACGATAGATGTCCGGCACATAGCTCGCGTGCGGTTGAATCGGTATTGAATAGCATATTTCATGACAGGTGGATCGGTCGTCGAAGCGCCATCCTATGGGCCGCACGAAGACCGGATCTGACGTCCCCGAATTTCTTTCTGTGGGGAAAATTGAAGGATATTTGTTATCGTGATCCACCGACAACGCCCGACAACATGCGTCAGCGCATTGTCAACGCCTGTACGAACGTTACGGAAGGCGAACTACTCGCTATTGAGAGGAATGTCGTCACACTTATTGCCAAATGCATTGAGGTTGACGAATATCATTTTGAGCATTTATTGCATTAATGAAGTATTTACAGGTAATGACGCTGTAACATCATGCGTCCTCAGATATGATAAGTTCACAATGGTACATTTATCACACTGGAACAACCGAAATAAAATGTTCAAAAGTGTCTACGTTCTGTATCTTAATTTAAAAAACCTACCTGTTACCAACTGTTCGTCTAAAATTGTGAGCCATATGTTTGTGACTATTACAGCGCCATCTATCACAAAGCGAAAAAAGTGGTCCAACTGAAACATTCATCCAGAATGAGATTTTCACTCTGCTGCGGAGTGTGCGCTGATATGAAACTTCCTGGCAGATTAAAAATGTGTGCCAGACCGAGACTCGAACTCGGGACATTAGCCTTTCGCGGGCAACTGCTCTACCAACTGAGCTACCCAAGCACGACCAACGCCCCGTCCTCAAAGCTGTACTTCTGCCAATACTTCGTCTCCTACCTTCCAAACTTAACAGAAACTCTTCTGCGAACCTAGCAGAAGAGTCTACTGACTGGTTTGATGCGGCCCGCCACTAATTCCTTTCCTGTCCTAACCTCTTCATCTCAGAGTAGCACTTGCAACCTACGTCCTCAATTATTTGCTTGACGTATTCCAATCTCTGTCTTCCTCTACAGTTTTTGCCCTCTACAGCTCCCTCTAGTACCATGGAAGTCATTTCCTCATGTCTTAGCAGATGTCCTATCATCCTGTCCCTTATCCTTATCAGTGTTTTCCACATATTCCTTTCCTCTCCGATTCTGCGTAGAACCTCCTCATTCCTTACCTTATCAGTCCACCTAATTTTCAACATTCGTCTACAGCACCACATCTCAAATGCTTCGATTCTCTTCTGTTCCGGTTTTCCCACAGTCCATGTTTCACTACCATACAATGCTGTACTCCAGACGTATCTCCTCAGAAATTTCTTCCTAAAATTAAGGCCGGTATTTTATATTAGTAGACTTCTCTTGGCCAGAATTGCCTTTTTTGTCATAGCGAGTCTGCTTTTGATGTCCTCCTTGCTCCGTCCGCCATTGGTTATTTTACTGACTAGGTAGCAGAATTCTTTAACTTCATTGACTTAACTTCATTGACTTCAATCCTGATGTTAAGTTTCTCGCTGTACTCATTTATACTACTTCTCATTACCTTCGTCTTTCTCCGATTTACTCTCAAACCATACTGTGTACTCATTAGACTGTTCATTCCGTTCAGCAGATCATTTAATTCTTCTTCACTTTCACTCAGGATAGCAATGTCATCAGCGAATCGTATCATTGATATCCTTTCACCTTGTATTTTAATTCCACTCCTGAACCTTTCTTTTATTTCATTCATTGCTTCCTCGATGTACAGATTGAAGAGTAGGGGCGAGAGGCCACAGCCTTGTCTTACACCCTTCTTAATACGAACACTTCGTTCTTGATCGTCCACTCTTATTATTCCCTCTTGGTTGTTGTACATATTGTATATGACCCGTCTCTCCCTATAGCTTACCCCTACTTTTTTAGAATCTCGAACAGCTTGCACCATTTTATATTGTCGAACGCTTTTTCCAGGTCGACAAATCCTACGAAAGTGTCTTGATTTTTCTTTAGCCTTGCTTCCATTATTAGCCGTAACGTCAGAATTGCCTCTCTCGTCCCTTTACTTTTCCTAAAGCCAAACTGGTCGTCACCTAGCGCATTCTCAATTTTCTTTTCCATTCTTCTGTATATTATTCTTGTAAGCAGCTTCGATGCATGAGCTGTTAAGCTGATTGTGCGATAATTCTCGCACTTGTCAGCTCTTGCCATCTTCGGAATTGTGTGGATGATGCTTTTCCGAAAGTCAGATGGTATATCGCCAGACTCATATATTCTACACACCAACGTGAATAATCGTTTTGTTGCCACTTCCCCCAATGATTTTAGAAATTCTGATGGAATGTTGTATATCCCTTCTGCCTTATTTGACCGTAAGTCCTCCAAAGCTCCTTTAAATTCCGATTCTAATACTGGATTCCCTATCTCTTCTAAATCGACTCCTGTTTCTTCTTCTATCACATCAGACAAATCTTCACCCTCGAAGAGGCTTTGAATGTATTCTTTCCACCTGTCTGCTCTCTCCTCTGCATTTAACAGTGGAATTCCCGTTGCACTCTTAATGTTACTACCGTTGCTTTTAATGTCACCAAAGGTTGTTTTGACTTTCCTGTATGCTGAGTCTGTCCTTCCGACAATCATATCGTTTTCGATGTCTTCACCTTTTTCCTGCAGCCATTTCGTCTTAGCTTCCCTGCACTTCCTATTTATTTCATTCCTCAGCGACTTGCATTTCTGTATTCCTGATTTTCCCGGAACTTGTTTGTACTTTCTCCTTTCATCAATCAACTGAAGTATTTCTTCTGTTACCCATGGTTTCTTCGCAGCTACCCTCTTTGTACCTACTTTTTCCTTCCCAACTTCTTTGATGGCCCTTTTAGAAGATGTCCATCCCTCTTCAACTGTACTGCCTACTGCGCTATTCCTTATTGCTGTATCTATAGCGTTAGAGAACTTCAAACGTATCTCGTCATTCCTTAGTACTTCCGTATCCCACTTCTTTGCGTATTGATTCTTCCTGACTAATGTCTTGAACTTCAGCCTACTCTTTATCACTACTATGTTGTGATCTGAGTCTATATCTGCTCCTGGGTACGCCTTACAATCCAGTATCTGATTTCGGAATCTCTGTCTGACCATGATGTAATCTAATTGAGATCTTCCCGTATTTCCCGGCCTTTCCAAGTATACCTCCTCCTCTTGTGATTCATGAACAGGGTATTCGCTATTACTAGCTCAAACTTGTTACAGAACTCAATTAGTCTTTCTCCTCTTTCATTACTTGTCCCAAGCCCATATTATCCTGTAACCTTTTCTTCTACTCCTTCCCCTACAACTGCATTCCAGTCGCCCATGACTAATAGATTTTCGTCCCCCTTTACATACTGAATTACCCTTTCAATATCGTCATACACTTTCTCTATCTGCAGAACTAGCACTCCTGAAAGAAAGGATATTGTGGAGACATGGCTTAGCCACAGCCTAGAGGATGTTTCCAGAATGAGATTTTCACTCTGCAGTGGAGTGTGCGTTGATATGAAACTTCCTAGCAGATTAAAACTGTGTGTCACCTTTGCCTTTCGCGGGCAAGTGCTGAAAGAAAGGAGTGCTAGTTCTGCTAGGTTCGCAGAAGAGCTTCTGGTAAGTTTGGAAGATAGGAGACGAGGTACTGGCAGAAGTAAAGCTTTGAGGACGGGGCGTGTGTCGTGCGTGGGTAGCTCAGCGTGTTCGGTCAGAGAGCCGATTGGCCTCTGTAATAAAAAACTCAGTGGAAGGATCAACCACAGAACTTGAACAGGATGTCTTGCGACGTCCGCAACGACCAAACACAGCTATCGATATCGAACACAATGAAAAAAAACCGTTGGTAGAGTACTTGCCCGCGAAAGGCTGAGGTCCCAAGTTCGAATCTCGGTCCAGCATACAGTTTTAATCTGCCAGGAAGTTTCGTTTTAAAACATTCGTTTTTGTTTACGTACTACATGAATATGTAATAAAAAAGGGGATTCCTATTTAAAAAACGTAATGGATATCCGTTTGACTTATGGAAGCGCAATCTAGCGGACCAACCATAGCGCCACCTGGTTTCCACCTTCAAGCTAGAAAAGTTTCGTTCTTTGTAGTTTGCTCGTTTGACGCTTATTTCGTGAGATATTTGGCCCGGGCACGGTCGCGATCAATGGACCTCCCAGAAAATTAATTTTAAAGAGCTGTTTCTTTTTCTATGCAATTCTCGCAATTCCGATTTCTTGTGGTAACTATTACGTAGCGCTCTTTGATTTATTGCACGTGTTAGAAGACAAATTTCCACCCTGTCGAGGCATGGTGTTTCCTGAATCTACTCCCGATCAAAAGGTACTTGTGGAGGCTTTTGTTGATCCTGTCTTGGAGTTCTTGTGGTGGTATTCCCTAACGCATATTTCTTTATATCTGTTCGAGATGTCAAATACCACTTTTCATAGATTTAGCTTTAAAAACATTTTAATATAATAAAATAATTTCATTCAAATTATCATCCCCCAGTTCATCCGATTAGCGGCTGAATTTCTGAAAACAATGAAAATCGCATTTCTTACTTCTTTCGAGGAGCCAAATAACAATTTCCATACACCTGAATTAAAAAATTATTTCATTGTTCCTTGGTAATGATATGTTACCACAGTAAAAAGTCACCCGTTATTTCGCCTCCTGCGGGGCTGAAATTCCAAAAACCCTGAGAGACGTGTAATTCTTTTTAAATTTCAGACCGAGGAACGAAATACCAGTTTTCTTAGTTCTCGCTTCAAAATTGCCATAACAGCGATGATTTTCAAACACCTTTCATCCCCTATTGCTCCCCCGTAGGGATGGAATTTCGAAAAATATTCTGTTACATGATGAATTTTTGAGTTTCAATCTTTAGCGGTTTGGTCTGGACGATCATGAGTAGGTCAAGCGGTCAGTCAGGATACATCCTTTTATATACAGGGTGTTCTTACTAACGCTTAAAAAACCCCGAAGCGACATAGTTGACTCTGAGTCAGGTAATTTAATATAAGACAAGTAGGGGCCACAAACGTCGGGAAATTTCCCAAAAGTGTGACAAATACTGTACTTATTACACCACCAGATGACGCACCTCACCTCACATGTAACGACTGCGTTTTTCGGACCTAAACCTGCCAACAGTGAGCACTCTTGCACGTCGCTTAACTAGGCTACTGTTTTTTCGATCACCTTTTGTGAACGTGATCTGCTGCAAACGTAGAAGTTAGAAAATTATTGTCCTCGGTGTAACCAAGGAAAAGCTGTTCCGGTTATGTGTTTCTTTCCTTTGACCATTGCTTTTTTCCAGACTTTATTTAATAAAGAACACGCAAGTCATTCACTGCTAGCGATACAATTCCAAAACTTGTGCGTACTTACCTGTGACACAGTATGGAAGGTTTCTCTTGCCCTGTACTTTGCAGTTACCCAGCGGAGCTCGCGAGACTGATAAAAAAATTAATAAATTTCACCTCACCGTAAACACATAATTGTCTAGCGCAGTGCAAAAAAACACTTTATGGCACACTCAAGACTCGAACCCTGATCCGTACGCGTTAAATTCGCGCACGTAAACCTGGAGCAACATCGAATACTTGGACTGTGATCTTCAGATGCAAGAGACCGATAGGTTCCACCGCTGCGCGTGCGGAGAGGCACCGTGCTTCAAATGTTGAACATTTGTCATTCTCATTTGGAGCATTTTCTGACATCTGCGTCCCCATGCGTCTTATGTTAAATTACTTGTCTCAGCGCCATCTAAAAGGCTTTGGGTTTTATGAACGTTAGTAATAATCAACGGCATATAGATTACTGAATTGTTTGTATAGCATTCAGTATTCTTTGAACTGCTCAGATGAATGACCCTTGTCTCTCGAATGAAATTGGATTAAAGTATTGTTGCCTAGAGGTATTGTGCGCAAAGAACAGGAAGTATTGAAGTTTCAGTCACAAATGTAGCACCTGCACCCGCTCTGGTATGCCATTGGAAAATCCCATTCCGACGTAATGGTGTTAGGGAGACAGCTGGGACGTGAAGTGCGTGAGACACAGAGAGCGTGTTAGTCCGCTTCGCACGTGTGTAGTAGCGTCGCTGAAGTGCGGAGACGGCTGTCCCCGACACAGCGAGACGGGAGTACCGACATGGGGGCACAGCACAGCAGAGCGGAACAGAATAGAACAGAGTGCGGAACAGAGGGCACAACAGCTGCCGCGCCCGTATGGAGCGAGCCGGAAATTAAATTGCTGAGGGCCTCCAACCAGAGGCGCAATACCCGCGCCCCAAGCTGCCCTACATTTAGAGTAAGGGGCAACTCGCGTTACACTGGTGTGCACATAAGAAGGCGGGTGGTGGGACGGTGCACAGTGCACAGTGGAGACGAGTAGACTAATCATGTGGCCCTCCGGGGAATATAGCCCAGTCAAAGGATGCTCAGAAAGGCCAAGTAGCCTGAAGTCTTGTAGCAGCTTTTTAGATAAGCTGTCTATATTCTATCGAGGGTGCTGAACCCGTAGTTCCAAAGTTCCTCCTAAATTTCGCGCCAGAAAATGGTCAAAAATGGAACGTAAAGAAGAAAACATGTGACTTCCTTCAGATTTTCTGTCATAACTCAGAAAAGATGCGATTTTCAGCACTATTGACTTTCTAAGAAAGTAAAGACGATGAAGATTCCTACAGAATGTGTCTGAGTGACTTTTTTCCAGATCAACCGTATGGCGAGTAGCGCGTGTTGAAAGCTGAGGAGAGGGCTCTCTCAGGATCTACACCCCCTCCCCTCCCCTCTCCTCTCACAACCCCACCCCACATGCACCCTTGCCGTATTTTATTGTACATATTTTACCGAATTTCATCTTCCAGTAGTTAACAATGCTGTGTTTTTGCTAGTAGACACTTTCCGCAGTGGAGGGTTAAGACGTTTGTGAGACGGCTATGATCTTCCCGTCCTGACAGGGAGGGATGGTCCTATGAGTTGGTCTCCTGGGCGGACAGTTGTTTACCGAGTTCGCGCTCGAAAGGTTGCTTAGAACTTATATGTCATCGGTAAACTGATTTTAAATGTATAACATAGTAATGTATAAAGAGTTTAAATGAGATGTGTATTCTACGTGATGGTGTACCGAACTATGACAGAAAAATCACTTAGCTCCGAAGTGGGCTTTAAGAATGTTCTTGAATCAAGCAAGAAGAGGAAGGATGGGATAGCTGAATTTTTAGAGGGCGAAACTTTGATTGAAGTTGTGACTTTTCCAGTGTAACTTTTCTATGTTTAATCGTGTGAACTGAAACTAGAGTAAACTGAACTGCTATTCTTTATAACTCGCTTGTCTGTGTTGTTGTACTGAGCAAATGAAAGTGGTGTTACCACAAGAACGCTGTCTAATTAAATGAGTCGCCCAACATAAACTGTGTAATTGTAGTTTTAATTAATTTGGCCAAAGTGATTACAACACGTAAATGTACATTAAATAAGCTGTACTGTCAAACTGCGTTGTGTAATACAGTGCAGTACTACAATGCGTGATGTCACAAAACATGAAGAAAGAATCTGCAAAATATTTCTATAAAAGCTTTCTGTTTATTTACGTACGCAATTCGACTAAACAAACTTTCAAAACGCAAAATTATACATACGTTAATGTAAGACTGCACTATGAGAATAAAGTTCTCAGCATATGAAATGAAATTTGAAATGATTTTCATCTAAACTGAATTTGATACTAAATTTTGGTGAAAAAAGGCTGATTGTCACCGGTTTAACTGTAACCTGACTCTACTGCAAAGCTGGCCCCTAATAAATTTTTATGGCTGCTCTGGGACAGCGGTAACGTAGTGCTGCTCGAAGTAATTAACATAAAATATGCAGCGCAGCAGGAAGCAAGCTAACTAAAAGAAAAGCCTGGCGCAGGTGAAGTGCAAGCACATACAACTACTCTGTGTATCTCATGCTTCAGTCACTGTGACCCACAAAGTGCAAAGCGAAGACACAAATAATCAGAAGATACGAAATTCCTTTGTGAGAAAATAGTGATGGAATTAAAACTAGCAAAATAGCTGTATTGCAAAAACGGAAACCCGTTGTCTAACTTCACTATCAGTTACACAAAACATATATTTTATACCAAATTTTACTTCTCCGACTGGTGAATTCCTAAACATGCTAAAGGAGTCGTAAAATCTATAACCTCTGAGTGAAAGACATGTGAATTGATAACTTTACTTATACTCATCTGAGCAATGAAACCAACTAAACAAACCAATAAAGAGAAATCCCGCTTAACCATCCGTTGTTCAAACACTTCGTTACTACGTGCAAGCAAACAGTGCAACAACAACATATCTTCCTAATCTTCAACACCCCAGTCTATACCAACTCATTACAATTCATCTTTCTCTGTGTCCTTAACTCTGTGTTTTGTAAGCTACTTCCATCCGCTCAGTAGCACAGTGAACACCCGACTCTCTCACTATCTTCGCTTAGAATGCCTACCGCAATGACAATACTACTAGCAAACAAAGATAACACCGCTGCACTCATATTTAGTATTGAAAATTGATATTTGAAAATTATTTAGCATACCAGTATGAAATATGACACATCAAAAGAAGATATAAGGCTTACATATTTTTCTTTCAGTGTTAAAAATAAAGTAGAAACCTCACCAGTATGAAATATGACACATCAAAAGAAGATATAAGGCTTACATATTTTTCTTTCAGTGTTAAAAATAAAGTAGAAACCTCACAAGGTTCATGAAACATTTCCTAAAACACTAATGAAAACATAAGGGGAAACATCGAACGAGAAGATCCCACAAACACAGCTCTGTAGAAAAAAATTAAACGGAACTGTAGTAACACATATAACACAGGAACAATTCCTCTCTAATTCGAAGAACAAGGGCTGTTCCATATCGAAGCAGCGATGTGGTCAAAGGAGGCATTGCTTCCAAGGAATCTGTGGAAGATGCTGATATCTTGAATATCGACATAGCACTATCTTTGGCCCCCACACATTTAACCACTGTAGTTGTTGGCAAAGACGTGGGCCTTCTCGTTATATTGATAGGCCTCAGTCAAAAATGTAACGCGTTGTTGATGAACTCAGGAAGTTGGAAAATCCCGCAGCAGTTATACTCTCCTTGAGGACGTGCCGACCGCACTCGAGAGAAAACCCTGTTTTGCCATGCAGTCAGAGGCTGTGACATCACTTCTACTCTTTACAATCAGGTCTAAGTAAAATGCATGACTGTACTGAAGAAAAACCCTAAATCGCAACAGTACAGATATATATTCAAAGATCCAAATGCGGACAAAGAGGCATAGTGGAATGTGGTAAACGATCCCTCATCAAGTTGTATAGAAATGTTGGTGGAGAATCTCTGAATCACATTCGGTAAACAAACGACATCAAATCACCATTCAGAACAACTGTCAACATCGCTCCAAAATTACCACCAGGTGGTTGGGAAAAAAATAAAAATCCCAAGAAAGGTGTTGGACAAGGTCCAGAGATAACCTGGTCCCAGTCACTGTGCTTCAGCCGCCAGGTAGGTTGGTTTGAAGGGGAAAGGGGGGGGGGGGGGAAGGGACCAAACTGCTCGGCCATCGGTCCGTTGCTCCAATTAAAACAATTCCGCAAGAGAAAGAATAAAACAAACCAGACATACAGCACAAAACCGGGAGAAAGGAAAAACCACAAGAACGACAGGAACGAAACAAACACTACAATGGACAAAACAGGACAAGAAAACCACAGAGAGACGCAAGAAACATGTGCAAGGGATTAAAACAAGAGAGCAGATGACCGAAGATGGCTGATCACGAGAATAAAATGGACAAGCCAGTCACTCTGCAACACATTAAAACCTCCACCCTAAAGGCACTAGGATGGATTGCACAGAGGGACAAAGGACACGCGCTGAAATTTAGAATGTTAAAACGCGCCCTCACGTATAAAATATAAAACAAAATAAGCTGATGAGGCATTGTCAGATAATATTAACGGTGACGAGTCCGGTAACCAAAGAGTAAGTCTCAGGCTGCAGAATATGGGCTACTGTCAAATGGGTGCTGCACCAAGACTGAGGTGGGTCTTCACGGCGCATGAGACATTCGAGGGTCAGTCATGTGCGGCCAATGCGGATTCGGCAGAGAACCACATAGTTCCTGCGAGAGGCCCGCATGAAGGATTTCCACACATTCATAGTGTCCTTAATGGCACACAGTTTGTTGTGCATTCTAAGGTTATGCCATTACGTCTCCCAAAGACGAAAAACCTTGCGGCGTAATACTGAATGCAGATTAGTCCCAGGATGCTATCTTCCAGAAGCAGTTTCCACATAGTCTGTTTGACCAGACTGTCAGCATGTTCATTGCCTGGGAATTCCAACGTGTCCTGTGGTCCAGACAAACGCCACTTAACTACAGGACCATTCCATGGCACAGACGGACTCCTGTATGGTCACTACCAAAGGATGGCAAGGGTATCACTACTCGATAGCTTGTAGGCAGCTCAAGAGTCACTACAGATAAGAAACGACTCGCCATAGCATGAACAGGTGTGCTCAAGAGCACGGGATAGGGCCACCAGCTCGTCAGTGAAAACACTGCAGCCATCTGGCAAGGAGTGTTGTTCAATATATCCTCTGTAAACATGGACGAAGCCAACATGACCTTCAGACATCGAGCTGTCGGTATATACCACTTCAGAGCCCTGGGACATGTCAAGAATCGAGATGAAGTGACAGTGGAGAGCTGTAGAATTACCGGAGTCCTTAGGGCCATGTGAAAGGTCCAGACAAAGCTGAGGCCTACGTTTACACCATGAAGGTGTATGTGGATGGACCTTGAGTAGAGGTGGTAAATGGAATGATTCTAGTTCAGACAGAAGTGATCGGGTGTGAACCACAACCGTAATCCCTGCCCTGAGCCACCAATGCAGGACATGACATACCATGGTTGGGACAGAGTAATTGGGATGCTCAGGAGAGCTACAAATGTGTGCAACGTAACTGGCGAGCATTCGTGCATGCCTGATCTGTAATGAATGGACTCCAGTGTCCACCAGTACGCTGGTCGCTGGACTCATCCTAAAACCTTTCCTCGCTAACCGACCTCCGCAGTGGTGCACTGGGTGTAATAAGTGCAACGCTGGAGGCGCCAGCGATCCATAAACCAGACTCCCATAGTCAAGGCAGGACTGAGCAGGGTGTCTATAGAGCTGCACCAGTGTAGAGCGATCTGCACCCAAGTTGGTGTTGCTCAGACAGCAGAGGGCATTGAGTTGATGCCAGCACTTCCGCTTCAGCCAAGCCAAGTCAGCGAGGCGTCGAAAATCAGTTCTAATAATCGATCAGTCTCCACTACAGTGAGTGGATCGTCATCAAGGTAAACTTGTGGTTTCAGATGAATTGAACGACGCCCACAGAAGTGCATGACATGCGACTTCACACCTGAAAACTGCAAGTCGTGGGCTAGAGGCTATGACTGCAAGATGAGTATGGCACCCTGTAGGCGCCTCTCAGCAACACCAGTACTGGAGGAGCCGAATGAAATACGAAAGTCGTCTGCATACAGAGAAGGTGAGATGGACGGCCTACAGCTGCTGGTAAATCGTTAATGGCCACTAGAAATAGACAGACACTCAATACGGAGCCCTGTAGGACTCCATTCTCTTGGATATGGGGGGAACTGCTTGAGGCACCAACTTGGATACAGAAAGTATGGAGCGACAAGAAGTTTGGAAGAAAAGACTGGGGTGGGCCCTGGAGGCTCCACTCATACAATGTGGCAAGGATATGATGTCGCCAGGTTGTGTTATAAGCTTTCCTTGGATAAAAAAAAGACAGCAATCAGGTGTTGGCGTTTGGAAAAGCCGTTGAGATGGCAGACTCGAGGGACAGTCGATTATCAGCAGTAGAGCAGCCCTAGCAGAAGCTGAACTGGCATGGAGGAGTAGGCCCCGTGACTCTAGGAGCCAACACAACTGACAACTCAGGTATGTTCTAGCAGCTTTCAAAGAAAGTTGATGAGACTGATGGGCCTACAGCTATCCACATAAAGCGGGTTTTTGCCAGGTTTAAGCACTGGAACGATGGTGCTCTCCAGCCATTGCGATGGGAATACGCCATAACACCAGATGTGGTCGAAGACGGCGAGGACATGTCGCTGGTTGTCCGACGAGAGATGATTAAGCATCTTAGTGTGGATCCAATCTGGCCCAGGAACTGTGTTGGGTCAATGTGCAAGGGCGCTGAGGAACTCCCATCCAGCAAATATATTGTTATATGGTTCACTGTAACATGCAGTGAAGGAGAGGAGTTTCCCTTCCGTCAATCATTTTAGGGTGCGGAAGGCTGGGGGGTTGTTCTCCGACACAGAGGCTCGAGCATAGTGCACAGCAAAGTGCTTGGCAATTGCGTTTGCATCGGTAGATAACACGCCATTGATTTTAATGCCAGGGACACCTGTTGGTTCTGGTGCCCAAAACATGTCTGATCTTCGTCAAGACCTTGGAAGGTACAGTGTGGTACCCAATGGTCGAGACATACCTCTCCCGTTACTCCTATTTCCACCGTTTTATGAGCTGGCGAAGACGGGGATGGAGCCGTTTGAAAGCTGTTACGTGCTCTAGGGCAGGGTGCCGCTTATGGCGCTGCAGAGCCCACTGAGTCTCTTTAATGGCCTCATCTGGCAATCACCAAGGTACTGTCTTTCGCCAGGGGTCCCTAAGGAACAAGGGATCTCGGTTTCTGCTGCAGAAACGATCGTTCTGGTGACCTGCTCAACCATCGCATCGGTGTTACCATGTGGGGGAAATCCAACGGTTATGGCAGAGGTGAAAGCCTTCCAGTCTGCCTTGTTTAAAGCTCATCTGGCTAGACATCCAGGGGAAGAGACAGGAGGATGGGGAAGTGGTCAGTTCCACACAAGTCATTATGGGCTCTCCAGTGGACAGATGGGAAGAGTCGTGATTGCGAAGTGATAAATCAATGGCCGAGTAAGTATTATGAGCCACACTGAAATGTGTGGGGGCCCCAGTATATAAGAGGCACAGGTCTAATTCAGACAATAAAGTTTCTATACCTCTACCCCGGTCAGTAATCATGTTTCATGGTGTGGGTTCCTGTAGTCATGTCCTTGTTCATGAACCATGGGCAACGTATGAGTGGCCAAGTAAGTGGTCCCGACAGTCGGGATACCAGTTACTTTGGAATAAGGCTGGGCATCTCGGACATATTCTGAGTTGTGGTCACCTTTGTGCACATACGGCAAAGACTACCAAATCCACCGGTTAGTCCCTCAGCCGTTAGGGGAAAACCGAATGGGACTCGAGGCCATTAAGCCTAGCAACCTGCTTCCCTGGTACTTTAAACATGATGCTGGCAACAATCGGAGCAAAATGCCTCGGACGTTTGGAGGTGACGGAGTCCCACCTCTAACTGACAAACCAGGGACACCTAAGATACGACTTGGCAAACAAATGGTAATGAGATGGGGAGCTATTAATATCAATGGGGGCTACTCTGAGAAGAAGGTAGAGCTGGCAGAGGCTGCAAGTAAGATGGGGCTGGACGTTTTAGTTGTTAGTAACATTCGTGTAAGGGTTGAGAAAGAAGAGGAAGTGGGAGAATACAAGGTTTACTTGTCAGGAGTAAAACGGGAATAGCACAATAGGGTGTAGGGCTTTACATCAGGAAAGAAATGGAACCCAGCGTAGTTGCAATAAGGTATGTAAACGAACGACTGATGTGGATAGATCTGACAGTGTCAAGCAAGAAAATTAGAACGGTGTCAGTATATTCGCACTGTGAAGGAACAGATCAAGATAAGATGGATAGTTTTTATGAGGCACTCAGTGATGTAGTTGTTAGAGTAAAGGACAAGGACACTGTTCTGCTCATGGGTGATTTTAACCCCAGCATTGGAAATCGAACAGAAGGGTATGAAAAGGTTATGGGTAAATTTGGAGAGTATATGGAGGCCTACAGGAATGGGAAACAACTCTTGGATTTCTGTGCCAGCATGGGCTTAGTAATCACAAACTCCTTTTTTAAACATAAGAACAATCACTGGTATACATGGGAAGGCAGGGGAACCAGATCTGTCATTGACTATATAATAACAGGTCAGGAATTCAGGAAGACTGTGAGGGACACACGTGTATTCAGGGGATTCTTTGATGACACTGATCATTATTTAATCTGCAGTGAAATTGGGATTGTGGGGCCGAAAGTGCAGGAGGTCAGGTCCATAAGTAGGAGGATAAGAGTGGAGAAACTTCAGGATAAGGAAATCAGGCACAAGTACATAACAGCGATCTCAGAAAGGTACCAGTTGGTTGAATGTAGTCAATTACAGTCATTGGATAAGGAATGGACAAGGTACAGGGACACAGTACTAGAAGTGGCTAAAGAATGTCTTGGAACAGTAATGTGTAAAAGTAGGATGAAGCAAACAGCTTGGTGGAATGACACAGTCAAGGCAACCTGTAAAAGGAAAAAGAAGACGTATCAAAAATGGCTACATACTAGAACTCAGGTAGACAGTATAAGTTATGTTGAAGGAAGAAACAAAGCCAAAGAGATAATGGCAGCATCCAAGAAGAAATCTTGGGAAGACTTTGGAAACGGGTTGGAGACTATTGGTCAAGCTGCTGGAAAACCATTCTCAAGTGTAATTAGCAGTCTTCGAAAGGGAGGTAAGAAGGAAATGACAAGTATTTTGGACAGGTCAGGAAAACTGCTGGTGAATCCTGTGGATGCCTTGGGCAGATGGAGGGAATATTTAGAAGAGTTGCTCAATGTAGGTGAAAATACGATCAATAATGTTTCAGATTTCGAGGTAGAATGGGATGATGATGGAAATAGGATCACATTTGAGGAAGCGGAGAAAATGGTCAATAGATTGCAGATCAGTAAAGCAGCTGGGATGGATGAAATTAAGTCGGAACTCATCAAATACAGTGGAATGTCAGGTCTTCAATGGGTACACAAGTTAATTGAAATTACCTGGGAGTTGGGACAGGTTCCATCAGACTGGACGTAAGCTGTAATCACACCAATCTTTAAACATGGAAACAGAAAAGATTGTAACGACTACAGAGGTATCTCTTTAATCAGCGTTATGGGTAAAATCTTCTCAGGTATTGTTGAAAGGAAAGGTCGAGTATTAGTTGAGGACCAATTGGATGAAAATCAGTGTGGCTTTAGGCCTCTTAGAGGTTGTCAGGACCAGATCTTTAGCTTACGGCAAATAATGGAGAAGTGTTATGAGTGGAACAGGGAATTGTATCTATGCCTTGTAGATCTAGAAAAGACATATGACCGGGTTCCTAGGAGGAAGTTATTGTCTGCTCTACGAGATTATGGAATAGGAGGCAAACTTTTGAAAGCAATTAAAGGTCTTTACATGGATAGTCAGGCAGCAGTTAGAGTTGACAGTAAATTGAGTTCATGGTTTAGAGTAGTTTCAGGGGTAAGACAAGGCTGCAACCTGTCTCCACTGTTGTTCATATTATTTATGGATCATATGTTGAAAACAATAGACTGGCTGGATGAGACTAAGATATGTGAGCGCAAAATAAGCAGTCTTGCATATGCGGATGATTTAGTTGTCATGGCAGATTCGATTGAAAGTTTGCAAAGTAATATTTCAGAGCTAGATCAGAAATGTAAGGACTATGGTATGAAGATTAGCATCTCCAAAACGAAAGTAATGTCAGTGGGAAAGAAATATAAACGGATTGAGTGCCAAATAGGAGGAACAAAGTTAGAACAGGTGGACAGTTTCAAGTACTTAGGATGCTTATTCTCACAGGATGGCAACATAGTGGAAGAACGGGAAGCGAGGTGTAGCAAAGCTAATGCAGTGAGCGCTCAGCTACGATCTACTCTCTTCTGCAAGAAGGAAGTGAGTACCAAGACTAAGTTTTCTGTGCACCGTTCAATCTTTCAACCAACTTTGTTGCATGGGAGCGAGAGCTGGGTGGATTCAAGTTACCTTATCAACAAGGTTGAGGTTACGGATATGAAAGTAGCTAGGATGATTGCAGGTACTAGTAGATGGGAACAATGGCAGGAGGGTGTCCACAATGAGGAAATCAAAGAAAAACTGGGAATGAACTCTATAGATGTAGCAGTCAGGGCGAACAGGCTTAGATGGTGGGATCATGTTACACACATGGGAGAACCTAGGTTACCCAAGCGACTCATGGGTCAGCAGTAGAGGGTAGGAGGAGTCGGGGCAGATCAAGGAGAAGGTACCTGGATTCTGTTAAGAATGATTTTGAAGTAATAGGTTTAACATCAGAAGAGGCACCAATGTTAGCACTGAATAGGGGATCATAGAGGAATTTTATAAGGGGGCTATGCTCCAGACTGAACGCCGAAGGGCATAATCAGTCTTAAATGATGATGATGATGATGATGATGATGATGACCTCTACCCCGGACAGTCATCATGGTGCCACCCCACAAGGGGTTATGGGCATTAAAATCTCGCAGAAGAAGGAAAGGTTTAGGGAGCTGATGAATCAGTGCCACCAATACGTTCAGGGGTAAGGCATCACCTGGAGGAAGATATACATAGCAGATGGTTATATCAGCATTGTCCTAATCCAGATAGCCACAGCTCCAAGAGGAGTTTCAAGGAGCACATGTTCGCTACATACCGAGTTCAGGACATAAATGTAAACTCTACCTCAAATTCTGTTATATTCGCTACCATTCTTGTAGTATCCTCTATAGCGGCTGAGGGCTGGGGTCCGCATTGCCGAGAACCAGGGTTCCTGGAGGGCAATGCAGAAAGTAGCTTAAGAGTTGCCATACCTCAGTCAGGTGGTGGAACAAACTGCCACAATTCCACTGGAGGATGATGTCGTTGTGAGGCTGGGAAGGCATGAAGTCAAAAGGAAGCCGTTTACACCTTAGGGTCACATGCTGCCACCGACTGTATACCTGAGCATTCTATATCCATTGTGTATGAGGGTCTGGCGACATCTAGATCCTCAGAATCTGTACCTCATCCTCAGTCGCAGAGCTTGTAGGTAGCTGTGGTTTTGGTGCCATCACAAATTCTTTGTTCTTGAGGGCCTTCTTTTTACATTTCTCTTGCTGCTGTCTGCGTTTCTCTGATTTGGAGGGCTTCACTGGTTCAGTCTCAGGGACTGAGGAAGGTCTTGAGCCCTATGACCAGCTGCCTTTCGGCACTTCAACTACTGGTGGGTGCCCTCTTTCACACTGGTAGGAACCGGGGAAGGGGAGGACCCAAGGAAACCCTTCCTAGCGATAGAAGCTGGAGAAGACTGACACTTTTCTGGCTGAGAAGTGGTGATCAATAGCTTTGGGGGGGGGGGGGGGCATTGCTACTGAAGTAGATGGTGCGGGAGCAACAGGGATAAGAGTGGCCCCTACCATCAAGGGGGCAGGTGTAGTCTCGTGGCTCTGAGGGCCAACTATCAATGGTGGAATAGATGGGGCTGGAACTGTTGTAGGCGTGGCATAAGACGACGTCATGTGCACAGGATAGATCCTTCCACATTTCCTCTTAGTGTAGGTCAGTCTGCCTAGGGTCTTGTATTCCATGATTCCCTGCAGTCTGCCTAGCAAGGGGAATGTTTCTCGCCACAATCGACACAGATGGGAGGTGGGGCACATGAAGTATTGGGATGTGATGGATGTTCGCATTTGCGACGTATGATGCAGTTAGCACAGACTTCCAGAATTTAAAGCACTGCACTGGGGGAAAGATATATGGTTTTAGATCACAGCAGTATACCATCACCTTGATGTTCTCGGGTAAAGTATCACTCTCAAAGGCCAAGATGAAGGCACCGGTGGCCACCTGATTATCGTTCAGACCCCTATGGACCGATCCGCCGGACGAAATGAACACCTCATCGATCTATGTTGGCGCGCAGCTCGTCATTTGACTGCAAAAGAAGGTCCCTGTGGAATATAACATATACCACATTGAGATGCAAAAGTGGGAGCCATAGCTACCATTCGAGCTGCCGAAAAACAGGCCTCCACTGCTAAAAGGTCTGCCTCAACTGCGATACGGTTTACGAGAATGTCAGCCACCTCAATTCACAAGACTTAGAACAAGCCGTCTTGGAAGTAGAAGAGTAACAGCAGACTGAAACAAGGACTGTTACAGAAGTAGGTAATCCATATTTCACATTGTTGTTACTGTATTATCCCGTTGTGAAATCTCATGACCACGTTGTTGTAAGAACGCTGTACATCGGTTTCAACTGTAACTTATTACAGTTTTTAGAGGTAAATAATTATTTACCTTTTATTTTGTTTGTCTATAACGTACCAATATATATTCCGATTCTGCAGACAATCAAGTAAATGCGAGGGCAGCAGTGCACGAAGCCCAAAGAGGATGAAGTTTCTGTGTAATCTCTTTGTATTATTACATTAATAATGTAATACTCTGATCATTATTGTTACAATTAATTGCCAAATAAAGAATAATTCTGGAAATAATTATGGTGCCATTTTGAATTCCTTTTACGTGGAGGGCTGATGAAAGCTACCGTTTTGCCGTCTGAATTAACATCGTAGCAGTTGAGTTTTGGTGGTGGCGCTCGAAATTACGCTAATATATAAAAAAATGTTCAAATGTGTGTAAAATTTTATGGGACTTAACTGCTAAGGCCATCAGTCCCTAAGCTTACACACTACTTAACCTAAATTATCCTAAGGACAAACACACACTCCCATGGCCGAGGGAGGACTCGAACCTCGGCAGGGACCAGCAGCACCGTCCATGACTGCAGCGCCCTAGACCGCTTGGGTAATCTCGCGCGGCACGATAATATGAAAAAGTGCTACACGCCACACGGATGGTCTGACGAAAAATATAACTCCAACCTATTTTGTGGAAAATTTTACCTTCTTTATTTTCGTAATTAGTTAAATTTTCCGAAAATCACGCCGTATCAAATTCATATGCGAAAAACCCAAAACAATCGCATTTCTTCGCTGTTTCTTCCATTTTTGACACTTTTCTGAGCCGACATTTTGGTGGGACTTTGAAAATCTGGATTCAACATCCTCGGAAACATGTAGAAAGCTATTTAAAAAAAGTTTACAGAACTTTCCGCTAAGAATCATCATTTGACTTGACTAATAGCTTCATTCTGATGCGTCAGCTTGTACTGTGAACTTCAGTGTCCGTTGAAAGTGTAGCATTGATTTTTGTGTTATTTTATGTTTGATAAGCTCACTTTTCAGCTGTAGTATTTATTCGTGGTGATGTACAGCATAAACTAGAAATATCACACCAAGAAACGACAAGACAGTTTACCGATCATGTAAATTCTACTAGAAAGAATCTCAAAGAGTAGCTCAGTGTAACGCTTAATCTAGAGTTTCCAGATACCGATGTAGGCAACGACAGCAGTGTGTGGAGTGGGACAGAGGGTAGTCTCTGACTCGTCCGCAAAATATTCTACGCATTCCGCTGTGTGGGATGCGTACTTAAGCACAGGCACCGGCTAAGGAGAGGGGTTGGTCGACCATGGTCAACTATAGCAGACGATGACCCCTACATCGTGCAACAAGCAAGAGGGGACCAAGGTGAAATATTGGGTGCAACGTACAATTACATTTATTCATCCTGCATGCACGCAACCTCGCACTCAAAACTGGCACGGAGACCGTATGACGATGGTCTCTCTGTTGGTTGTGTTCCGTTCCAATGTTGGACCGACGCTAGCGGTCGCGATTTCCTCGCATAAGAGTAGATTCTGATTGATTAGATTCTGGTCGCATCGCCAGATGGCGAGACGTGGGAGCAGATAATTCACCCAGGAACACCATTTTGGTGGTCCACATGTTGCGTTGTGGGGCGTTGTGAAGTCACATGGTCGTACTGACTTCCAGACCGTTAAACACGGTACACTAACAGGTTAACGTTATTGTGACGCTGTACTCCTTTCCCACGTGCGTCTTTTCAGGGACGAATTTGATGGTGCCTTCAATTTTGTGGATGACAGTGTGCGACTGCATCGACCATTGCAGGTTGAGGAGCTGTTGAAATAAGACGATATTCGTCGGATGGACTGACCTGCACGTTCCACCGGCTTGCGTCCCATCGAGCACGGGTGCGATGCGTTGCGGAGATGTATTGCAACACCAACGCCCATACAGCATTTTTCAAACAAGCTGGTGGAGGTATGGAACCCACTGCCACAGGAACTACTTACTAACCTTGTGGTCACTGGTTGACGATGCAGATATGCCTTGCCGTCCGTTGTGATCAAACACCCGAGTAAGGATAATGTCTCATCTTTATTATTGTCCAGGGGAACGTCATAGGTCGCGGTGTATTCAGTGTAATTATCGTCTTTGAACGAAAGAAGATTCTACGTCCTATCGCGCACGGCTATTGTTCGGCGCTCCACTACGTCCAGATTATCGATCAAGAACTGCTAGATTATTGTCGTGAGTTTGCTATTTGAATTCTCCACATCAGTTCAGTAGGCGCTTGAGCGTAAATATCTGTTTACTTTGAAACTAATAGTTTTTCCTGCCATGTTGTTCGATTACGTTATTATGGACAAAAGACACGCAAATTATATTAATTATAATTTCTTTTCCACTGTTAAGAATGATTCTTATTAACAGTAGTAGTCATAAAAGCAGTCATATAAAAGATATGTCGAGTTTCTCTGAGGAAAACGCTCCGCTGGTAAGTTTTATTGGGTGATGAAACCTTGAAGAATCCAATAGCAATTCTTACTTTTATAGTTTTTGTCCTTTTGTAAGGCATGGTAATGAATAACTACTACTCTCACTGTTAAGTTCGTAACAACTATTATATGATTGCAGGAAAGTTATGGCCAGTTATGGAAATACATCTTTCACAACCAACTAGCCCAATTCGTCAAAAATAATAAGAGGACGTTTTATGAATGTAACCTTAATCTTCTCGATAAATTTCCATGAATAGCGAAAGCGGTCCTTACACTGTAACTCTATAAGCAGAGAAAGGATTCATCTGCCATTCTGTATTGAAAGGTTACACTGTTTGGACTATGTAAAAAAATGACTGAGAATGTATGCAAAATCTAGTTTACTGACAACTTTCATTTTCCCATAAAACAAAGACCGACAAAATTTATGTTAACCAAGTTATGACATAATATCGTAAATTACTAACAGGTGGTTTAAGACCACAGTGGACAAGGATCCTGGGTGGCAGAAGTGACTCAAGAACTCCGGCTCTAAAAATGTGAATAACGCAATCTGAATTGATCTGATTCTGAGCAGACTTTCATCGATACTCTACAGAAGTCTACATAGGTGCAGCTGATAGCAAGTGGCGAATGAGATTTATACGCCCTGACAAGGCAGGAGCAGCAGTACGCTACCCTGGTTGCTTAGCGCAGCGACGTGACTTGCAGCTGGCGAGATGTGTGCGGCGGAGGCGAGGCGTAAGGCAGCACCTGTGAATCGATCGCAGCCACGAAAGAAATGCAAAATCTCACGGTCTAGCGATCAGGCAGACGGATCGCAAATTTACTCTCCAACGGAGCCCTGAAATCAAGGTAGATTTCAGTATGTGACACACCCATTCGCTGGTCGTAACAAATTGGTTCAAATGGCTCTGAGCACTATGGGACTCAACTGCTGAGGTCATTAGTCCCCTAGAACTTAGAACTAGTTAAACCTAACTAACCTAAGGACATCACAAACATCCATGCCCGAGGCATGATTCGAACCTGCGACCGTAGCGGTCTTGCGGTTCCAGACTGCAGCGCCTTTAACCGCACGGCCACTTCGGCCGGCGCTGGTCGTAACAAGGACCACTTTTGCTCACTTATACGACGGAGCATACAAGGAACCAAACGTCAAGATTGGTAAACCAGACAGAAATAAGTGTGCACTCGGCAAAAGATTAGTCCGAGACGTCTGAAGTCACCCTGTCGGTACAGTAAGAACTTCACCACATGCTATCCAGTCTAGATACTTGAAAGTGAAGTCAATCTCAGGACAGGACCCAAGCACCAACCACACTTGCCATAGCTTCGACCAGAAGTTGCTTCCAGACCGAAGTCCAGTACCCAAGTGCGTGGCACCTCTCCAGAAAAAAAGTCTGTTTTCCTGCAGAGTGCACGAACGACACCGCCTTCACCGCATCGAGCCAGTAACAGGGCTTTAGAGGCGCTAAATCTCCCCTCCTACATGACAGCACAAACTCCTGTCGAACCAGCACAAGAGTTAAGAAACTTGCATCTGTGAAAAAATAGAATTCGCCAGTTACTGCCTTTTTTAAGTTTTCAAGGAGGGAGAAGATGTTTTTCTCTGAAGCCGCATCGCTTCCCACGGCAACAAGCCAACCGATACAACCTTAAAGATCGTTATCTAAATAGCCTCTGCCTTGGAGTATGTTAGTCCCAGGTGTAATAAACATTCTATCTCTAAACGTTTCTCAGACACCAGAGTTTCTTATACGACTGAGGCTGGCGTCAATGCAGCGATAGCGGCATTGTCCTGCTGGAGACCTGTCTCGACTAACAGCCGCTTTGTCTGCACTGTTACGGCTGTGGGGCTGTCCGGCAAGCTTTACTGAGGGATGGGCTCGCCAGCAATTGCTTTCAACTTCCAACATTCTATTCCTACGAACTAAGAACCATAAAAATATACTTTTAGCTCCCTACCAGGCCCCATCAACTCCATCAACGTCTGCTCAGGCTGTTAACTTTCTAGAGTGTCGCTCAAGGTGCGTAAGGTGGTAACATTCTTTAATAATTTTCTATATACGAAAAATAGGTGAGAGAGTAACTTTTCCTCTCTCAATACATTTAGCATATGCTCTAAAGAGCCAAAGAAACTGGTACAGCTGCTTAATATCATGTAGGAGCCGTGCGAGTATGAAGAAGTGCTGCAACACGAAGTGGCTTGGACTCAACCAAGTCTGTAGCAGTGTTGGAGGGAATAGACACCATGAATCCTGCAGGGCTGCCCAAAAATCCGTAAGAGTTTGAGGGGATTGAGATCTCTTCTGAACAGCACGTTGCAAGGCCTCACAGACATGCTCCATGATGTTCAAATCTAGGGAGTTTGGTAGCCAGCGGAAGTGTTTAAACTCAGAATAGTGTTCCTGTAACAACTTTGTAACAATTAAGGACGTGTGGGGTGTCTCATTGTCCTGCTGGAATTGACCAAGTCCGTCGGAATGCACAATGAACCAGAATCCATGCAAGTGATCAGACAGGATGCTTACGTATGTGTCACCTGGCAGAATCGTATCTAGAGGTCCCATCTCATTCCAACTACATACGCTCCACACCATTACAGAGCCACCACCAGCTTCAACAGTCCCTGCTGATCCATGGATTCATGACGTTGTCTCCGTACATGTACATGTCCACCCGCATGACACAATTTGAAACAAGACCCATCTGACAAGACAACTTGTTTCCAGTCATCAACAGTCCGAAGTCGGTTTTGACGGACTTAGGTGAGGCGTGAAGCTTTGTGACGTGCTGTTATCAAAGGTACATGAGTGGGCCCTCGGCTTCGAAAGTCCATATCGATCATGTTTCGTTGAATTGTTCGCACGCTGACACTTGTTGATGGCCCAGCATAGAAATCTGCAGAAATTTGGGGAACGGCTGCACTTCTGTCACGTTGAACGATTCTCTTCAGTTGCCACTGACCCCGTTCTTGCAGGATCTTTTTCCAGACGCAGCGATGTCTGAGATCTGATGTTTTATCGGATTCCCGATATTCACGGTACACCTGTGAAATGGAAGTACGGGAAAATCCTCACTTCATCGCTGCCTCTGAAATGCTATGTCCCATCGCTCGTGCGCCGAATATAAACCCACGTTCAATCTCACATAAAGGTTGATAACCTACCATTGTAACAGGAGTAACCTATCTACCAACTGCGCCAGACAATTATTGTCTTATTAGGCACAGCCGGCCGCAGTGCCGCATTGTGCCGTTTACGTATCTCTATATCTGAATGTGCATGCCTATACCAGTTTTTTTGGCTCTTCAATGTATATTCATGAGTTATTCCTTTTGGACTTTTGATCTCTGATGTGGCTAATGACAACAATGGGAGAGTTTCGTATGGATTTTACAGTATCCTTCTATTCTACAGTTTTAATACAGATATTGATATACTAGGGATTTTCTCTGTCATTCAGTGTCACATTACTCTCCTACGTAAGTTTGTCTCTTTGATAGAAATGCTGTGACGTTACCTCCAGTCTCGCAGGGAAATATTTACAGAAAGGTTTCTCAAAAGCGCGACATTAATTTAGCAGTTTGCAAGTTCTGGGACTCAGCACAATACAACAGTTGCGACATAGAAACTGTTGTGTCTAGACAAGACAGCCTAGACACAATGAGAGGAAGCCGAAAGGCACGCGCCAAGCCAAAGCAGGGTGCGTGAGGTCTGAAACAGGATACGTAATGAATGCTATAAAGAAAAGTACGTAGCTTCTGGAATACTTAACTTTAATCCACCCTTTGGTACATCTGGAGATTGTGGCGATACAAGTGAGACTCTTTAGATACATGCAATGTTACTAATGGCGCCTTGCTAGGTCGTAGCCATTGACTTAGGTGAAGGCTATACTAACTATCTGCTCTGCAAATGAGCGAGGCTTCGTCAGTGTGCATCGCTAGCTACGTCGTCCGTACAACTGGGGCGGGTGCTAGTCCGTATCTCGAGACCTGACTTGTGGTGGCGCTCGGTCTGCGATCACACAGTGGCGACACGCGGGTCCGACATGTACTAATGGACCGCGGCCGATTTGAAACTACCACCTAGCAAGTGTGGTGTCTGGCGGTGACACCACAGAAACAACCCACGTCGAGGAGTGGAATTTTTTTTCCGTAAGTAGCAAGATACAGTGCAGTTCACTGAGTTTTCTATGATTTTAAGTGACAGGTTAGCTAGTTGTGATCCACCCTCGGAGCGTTTCTTAAAGCAGTATGAGGCCAATGAGCAGGTTGCGAGGCACCACTGGTCGGAAGCTGTAACTGATCAGACGCACCTAACTCTCACTATAAAAACAGCAGGGAAATGATCGAATAAAAGATCTCAGGGGGTAGGGGAGGGGTGTACGGTGGGATTCTGGTTCTCAGTTGAGATGCAGTTAAATAAAGAACAAGAACAGTGTCTGGTCGTTCGCCTCCGAACAATCCGCCACCAACGTCGCTTGATTTTTCTCTGGAACAGATGTTAAATGAGAGATGGTTGTTCTGATTAAATAACGAACTAGACAAATTATCGAACTGAAGTAATATTTGTTCAGCTAAATGTACAAGGCTATCAAAATTACATGTGCTCAAATAGAGCTTACGTAAACAAGAGACCGAAACATCCCCTTAGAAAAATTATACATAACTGTGATTAAACTGACACACAGTAGTTTTCGCGCAACGCAATCAGACTTTCTATAATCCCTATAAAAGAATGGCCCTGACTAATATTAACCTATACCTTTCACAAATCACTTACCTCACAAAAATCTTCGTTACTCGAACTACTGCAATACAGCGAGCGCTACTACTGCCAGCTACATAAAAGATTCAAACTACTGAAGGCACTAACTACTGATAGGCGTAGTTAGCAAATGAAAGATTTTGATAGAGAACAAACAATGTATTTACCTTACTATTGTTCAAAAGTCATAATATATATAGCAGTTCATGACGTCCATTTTTACAAATCTACTGTTTCTGATGGTCACACGTCCAGATCATCCGCTCTCAAAAATCCGCCATCTCACTCCCCCACATCCACCACTGCTGGCGGAACACCTGCAACTGCCCAACGCTACGCGCTGTTAGCATCCAGCTGCCCAACACTACAATGGCAGACCACAATGCAAACTAGCCACAGACTGCACACAGCACAGCCAGTGATTTTCATACAGAGCGCTACGTGGCATTACCTATAAGAAAACCTAAACAGCCTAATTACAAGACGAGGTAGCAGTACGAGGACAAATGATCAGAACTCTTTCATTATTTCAGTGGCTTGACACTCACAACCTATACAGCTGCTGGAGCTATCAATGCATAAAAATCATCTTTTCTTCTAGTGTTAATATTGTCTTTCATTATATCGAGTTTTACATATAAATTGTCTTTCTCTTATTATGTTTCACCACAGAATCAGTTAAACGAGAAGAAGCTACAGAGAGATAAAAATAAAAGACCTTCCTCACGCATGTGTGACCTTGATTATCAAGAAATAATCAACATCGTTGCTTTTCTAGGACTTATATACATGGCAGAAGGTAACGAGCGCCTTCTCCTATTCGGTGCGGTCTTTTGATTCCACCACGTAACTTTCGACGGACGTTCGGACTGAAGTGGGCTTCAATACGTTCTTATTAAGGATAAATGATACTTTAAATGGTAGAAAAATCGAATTTTTTTACTTAATTGAATTCTATACTCTCCCATTATTACGTTGATATACACATCATAGGATTTCAAATGAAAAATAGCCTATATATAGCAAATTTTAAAATTACGGTCATGTACGCCGCAGCGGACACCTTTATTTCTGTTACAGAAGCCAGTATTATTTCGAAAAAAAACTGTGAACTACCAGTTTCCAGCGATTATACGTATGATATATTGTATATGTTGGTAACAGTGCAGGTTTCTAGTGTCTGTAAAGGGATTATCTTTGCTAGTATTTACTTTTGTTTCGCTGAAGCAGTTTGTTCACGAGCTACTGGATGTTTGTTGCCCAATTGCTACATATATTTGTGGAAGTACGTATCCTTTAACGTGAAATAAATACGAACTATGCCACGCATCAAGTAATTCAATAAAAGGAAATTCCATAGTAACCAGTTCACAAACAAAGCAAGCCACACCATCCACGGACTTCGCCTAAAAGAACAAATTCTTGTTACCATAAAGCAAAAGAAAGTGGTAAAATATTCCATCATAAGCATTTTCTTCCTACGCCTGTTATGAATGAAACAAAACCAATTTTCAGATACATGAGTGACTCTGTTTTGCTTACTAAATGTCTTCATGGGGGCATTCAGAATACAAATGAAATTTTCAGCCATTGCATATGGGAAACATCACCCAAGATTGTTTTTGTAGGACTAAATACATTACACGTTGGTGTACAAGATGCAGTGATATGTTTAATTGATGGAGTGATAGGAAGGTTGGAAGTCCTGAGAAATTTAGGCATAAAATGTGACTTCAATATGGAAGATCAATTGCTTGCATGTGACAGGCAACTGGTGCATGAAGCTGAAAAATTCGCTCTTCAAGTTACCAAATAAGAGAGAAATGCTAAAAGGAATGACAAGAGGAAGCTTCAATATGAAGAAATGCTGCAGGATGAAGACTATGCTTCAGGAATTTTGTGAGGCACAGTTTAATTGGACTCTTATCTTCATTTGCAATTTTCCACAAGTTGTTTTCTTCAGAATTCAGGTACAAATATTTTATAAAGTTTATAAAGTATTGCTCTTATTTTTTATCTGCAATTTACAATAGTTCATATTTATGTATTAGACCTAAGCTATATTGCAGAATCAGCAAAATTATAGAAAAAATAACATTTTTATTAGGAAAAAAATCATAAAAATAAAAATGTAAGAAGTGATATTTTTATCGTTGTAATATACATAATAGCTGGAACTAAATAGGTCTAGTACCTCAGCCATCATGTCATGCATATCTGGTAAAAATTTGGTCTCCTTCAAATGAATAACATTGGATTAAAAGGTTCCTCAATTTCAGAAACATTTTGGAAAAAAATACATCAATTTCTTTGTAATTTTAATAACTCTAAACTGGTTCAAAAATATTGAAAATACTTTAAGTTTGTATAGAAAGTGTGCTGCATTACCTGAGATAAACAAAAAATATGCAAAACATATACATTAAAAACAGTGCCTGACTGAAATAGGCGTTGATTTCTACCTAATATTCAGCTAGAAAAGTACCCTGTATCATTAATAAAGGGCCTTTCCAAGTGAATGGGAGTCAGTTATTGTGATTAATTTAATAATACTCAATGTGTAAACGTAAAACTTAGTTTATTTCATATCAGGTGGTGCAGGAACTAATTAATTAAATGGAAACTTCGTTTTCCACCCTGGCTTTTAAACAATAACTGTCACTTTATTATGCGAACAGTTGATTTCAGCACTGTGCCTGTTTCTAGTGCTGCTTCTATCGTTTTAAATCCACTAGTCACCCTATGTATACATCACAACCTCGCTAATCCACCCCCTACGGGACCAGGAGCATGGTCGCAACGAAAGAAAGGTCGATTTGTCACAGGAACAATTACATTGACCCGTAACATCACAACTTTAATTTTCAGTTGGAAAAACTGTTTGAAATATTGTCCCGTGCTAAAATAGTAACAACATGGAAAGAAAACCTTCACACACTAATAAATCTTACACGAAAATCTAATGTACAAAAGTGTCTGACTGTAAAATACGTCTGAATCGTACAATGAGGTATTGTAAGTGGAAGTTTAACATCTGCACATACAGTACTGCACTGACCCACAACTGTATTGCACGTAAGTGTTTGAAACATGGGAAATCACACGGTAAAAGAACGTTCTGTTCTTGAGCAGCACTAAAATAGTCTTTAACGTTCTTTTACTTCGTACTCGACAACCTTGATTTTGCCGTGATGTCCTGTCATTTCCTAATCCACAAAATGGGTAGAGGTGTGTTCGATATATTGAAGGGCAGTATCAAATGCACGTTTATCATCTGTATGTGATGTTCGAGCCCTAGTTCATTATCCTCGTTCTTACCATCATCTTTCTCGTTCTCATTGATGTTCGAGTTACAGCATCAGTGAGATGGTCGTCAGTTCATTCTGATTCCGCAGTGCAGTCAGCTTCAGCTGTACTGATCCACTGACTCACATCACTGAGCTCAGCGTTCGCTTGTAGAGACAGCGTCAGACGTTTACATTTAGTTGGTACCATAATTTTGTATTCCACACTTTAACGTAGAGCAAAGCTGATACTACTTTAGAAAATAAAGGATTGCACAACAACACTTATTATTTCATACTAAAACTGATCGAACTATGGAAGTTAACAACTATAAACTGCCTACGGATCCATACTACAGACGGTGAGTCATCGAAATATCGAAAACTGCCTGTAGCAGCGGGCTGTGCACATTAACAAACACCGGAAATGGGATGGTCAAATTATCCGAGCTTGGATTAGGAAGGTTTTAGTGTATGTATACAAATGTGTGTCAAATATTAACAATATGTAACAGTCTGCAGCTGACGCAATAATGTCGTTTTAATTCGTTGACGAGTGTGATTGTTTTTCTCGATCGTGTCTACTGGCCAACAGTTGTATACTAAAACGAGTGACTCAAATTTATATCCACTTACACAGGATGGAGGTGTGAAGTTATGACAATAGAAGCGACAGTTGCAAATAGCATAGAACCGAAATCAGTTGAGTGTATGATGGTGTGTGTTCGAAAAGATTATATCCTTTCCTTTACTTTGTTTCCTAGGTTACCAGGGAGTCAGTGTTAAGAGTTGACGTTAGATACTCCAGGGTTTGATTGAAATATCTGCCGTTCCCAACATCATAACTCTTTCATTATGTCCTTGAGAGAACAACAAAAGGCATTTTGTGTGATGGGATGCGTAAAGATTAAGTCCGTTAACACAACTCAGCACATTTTTCGGCGACAATTCGTGCTCCACCCACATATGAAAAGGCAAAAAGAGGGAAGGAAAAATAGAGTGTGACGTCCTGTCGACAGCATGGTCATTAGAGACGGAGCAGAAGCTCGGATTATGAAGGGAAGGGAATGGAAATTGGCAGTCCTTTTTTCAAAGGAATTAACACGGCATTTTGCTGGATCGATTTAGGAAAATCACGGAAAACCCAAACCTGGACGATCGGATGGGGATATGAACCACTGTCCTCCGAAATGCAAGTCAATTGTGCTAACCACACCACCAACTCCTCGGTGGAAAGAAAAACCACAGGAAGTTCTTTTCATTCACAAGAGACAGTGGACATAGTTCGGTAATCCTTCCGACGTAGCCCTACAACAGCTGTTCGGAAAGCGAGTACTGAGCTAGCATTGACCCGCAAAACAATCTAGGATGATATTCGTAAGCGTTTGACATTCGAGGTGCGCAGGTAGCTACTCGTGTAGGCCCTCAGTGAAAGTGATAAAAAGCTGCACACTATTTTAGTGGTAGACAGAAACAGATTCCTGGAATATGACGGTTTTAAGTACAGGATGGTTTTCAGTGATGAGGCGACAATCCATAATAACGGAAAACTCAACAAGCATCATGTTAGAATCTGGGATTCACAACGCCACTAGCGAATCATTGAGAATGTCAGAGCTTCTCAACAGTTGGTCGTCTTCGCTGTCTTGTGCTGATGGTAGTTTTACGGAAAATTTTTCTTTCCCGAAGGAACTGTGACGGGATACTCGTATCTTGTCATGATCCAGATGAGGAATTCAGAGATTCTGTTTTTTAACAGTACAGAGCTTCACCCCACCTTCCATAATGACCGACAGGGTATCTGAATGAATATTTCCCATGGCACTGCACGGGTAGCACTGGTTCTCATAACGAAGCGTTGTTGAGACTGCTCTCGACGTCAACAATGCGATTAATTTTTCTGGGGCTTTGTGAAAGACCATGGCATTGTCCCAGCGTAGCTTCGAGATCGCATCACAGAAGCCTTTGCTGCTGCTAGAAGAGACCTGCTCCTTCCTGTTTGGGAGGGAATAGATTGTCGAATAGTAACATGCGGTATGGCGTATGGGATCCATATTGAATCCTTATAAGACAGATAAGAAAAGCAGTCATACACACTCTAAGAAAAACAAAAAATCGACGCACCCCGAAGGCATAATTCGAATGGGACAGAAGTCAGCAGATGTGATGTACATTTATAGATAAACAAATGATTACAATGACAGAACTGTTCCACCCCTGGCGCTAATGCAAGCAATTATTCTGCTTGAGATTGATTGATTGTGTTGTTGGATGCCCCCATGCGAGAAACAGTGGCTAATTCCATCCATTCGGCGTGTTCGATTGTCAAACTGCCGATCTGGTTGGAAGGCCCTGCCCACAATGCTCCAAACATTCTCACTTCGGTTTGAAATCTCGCTGAGTGGTGTAGAATTACTAGCAGCGATGAGTCCCGCTTCAAAATCAGCCCCGAAGACCATCGATGACGTTTCTGGAGGTTCCCCGGACACCGGTGGCATACCAACCTGACTGTCACCTGTCATACAGCCCGAAAACCATGAGTGGTGGTCTGGTTTCATTTCACAGCAAGATCCTTATGGGTTGCCATTCGGAGCATTCTTACAAGCACGGAGGTATATCGACGACATTCTACGCCCCGTCTTGTTGCAGTTCTTGGCAAGACACCACGGCCTTACATTTCAGCAACATAATTCCCGCCCGCACGCGACGAGAATGCCTGATTATCTTAGTGGTGCCAATCGCTACGTTGCCCAGCAACGTCTCTGCGTCTCTTCCAAACTGCGAAAGTTTGGAGCGTTAGCAGTAGGGGCCTCCAACCTGCTTGGGATATTAACGATCTAACGCCGCAGTTGGAGAAAAACTGAGACGATATCACTCAGGAGGGCATCAAGCAGCTCTTTCAATCCATGCCACGCAAAATAACACCTTGCGTAAGGCCATAGGTGGACTAACACGTGATAGACTTGCTCAGTTTATGAAACTCTTTCTCTTGAATTCGTCATCCAGTTTTTATGGTTCAAATGGCTCTGAGCACTATGCGACATAACTTCTGAGGTCATCAGTCGCCTAGAACTTAGAACTAATTAAACCTAACGAACATAAGGACATCACACACATCCATGCCCGAGGCAGGATTCGAACATGCGACAGTAGCTGTCGCCCAGTTTTTATGAAATTGTAATCATTTGTTTGTCTGTAAACGTGCAACATATCTACCGATTTCAGAGCCATTCGGATAATTCTATCACGGTGTATCTTTTTCAATGTTTTGCTCATAGAATGTGGCGAATAAGATATCCTAAATCACATCTGAGAACTCGAGAACGTTTTTCCTAAAAAGAAGTTACGCCTGCATAAAGAAGTTACTGTATAACAGCCGAGATGGAAAATGGAGCAGTTTTTATTTTTTAAATTGTCTATAACGTGTCTGCATTTTGGCACACGCATTACAAGTACCTTTTCAATTCGAAAGGTATTCCTCAGATAGACTTCTGCTCTTGTCACACATAATTTCCCAGACATTCTCATTAGATACATTCTGCGTGAAGTAGTTCTTTTCGTAATTAAAGCAGCATACTTCGGAAACCTGTACGTGTTTCTCTTGAACACTACGAACTGTTCTCATTTTTTTGCTGCATACGTGACCTGCATTAGGAGAGACAGAATATTGCCACTCTGAGTTATATTACGGCCTCCCTACCGTTCTGTCTCGACTGAATAAGGCTTTGAATATTTCCGATGGAACAAACGAATGGGGGAATTGTGCTTTTGTACTGAATGAAAATTCGCGAAACTAACAGAGCGTGACGCGTAATAAATATTCATCGCTCTGACGAACCCACTTCGTACTCCGACTCAGTTTATTGTTTCAGTTCTGATTTTATGTTGAGACCTCCAGAACCGACTCCATTTAGACCACTCCACACTGTATTGTATGAAAAAAATTATCTACGTTTAATACGTGGTATAGATGTATCCACAACACCTCTGCCACCTTCAAATCACATTCTTTAGCAACATATAAATGACAACATCTATGTAAATCTGAATGTAACTGCACAAGAGTTCTTGTAACTTAGAATATTTCCGTAGCCTTACATTTGTAAAACGAGAATATATACAAAAAATGTAGCGATACTGTTATTTCAAATAACTTGGCGAACAGATGCTTCTTAAAGCGGAGACTGCGGATAGTAATCAAAGATGACTGTTCTCCATCTTCTTCGTAAGCTGCATTGGTTCACAACAATTTAACCATCGGATCGCCTATTCAGAGCAATTTTTCTTACTGTAGTGTGTATATTTAACACACACTAGAGGCTTCGAACTTCTTGTTGTTAACTTTTTACGGCTCTCGGGAATTAGAAGCAAAGCATTTTGACCCACTAGCTGTACAAACCATCATAACTGAGAACTATAAAATAAAGAAACAGGAAACCATTTTTAGTATGCACAGAGACGCTTTTTAGAATAAGAAAACACAAGTGTGAAGAACGATTGTCTGAAAAGTATTTACAAAGCTGTACATCGATTGGTGAAAAACGAATTACATTCATATATGAGACAGCTGTGTATCGAGTATAAACTTGCTACAAAACTACCTTCAAAATACATTGATTCATAAAAATACAATAGTGTAAACTAGGCAACTCTGAGCTTCTAACTACTAGTTCACGCTTACAGACAAACTCTCGAAGACAGTACTGTCAAAGATCATAAAGACATATAAAGAACTACAGCCAAAGAACACGGAATCTTTGCTTTAGTTGTAGATTGGCAATAGACGTCAAATATCACCAGCAAATTGTGTCCATAACTTCGATTTATTTGTATTAAGAAAGTCCGTAGTGACATTACTTCCAATCACAGTAAAAAGATTTAATATAGTCATAATTATGAAAATGGAGCTCAAAGAATATGATGTGAATCAAACGGCATATTTAACAGCCTTTAAAGCATAAAGCCACATTGTGGCAGGGAAACATAATAACTTTCTTGATACGATGAGGTATAAAGTGAATCTTCTTTTTTTCGTTATGCAGTTTCCAAAGAATAATAAATAGTAAATATCGCTATTATTGCTTCATTTATGGGAATACAATATTATAAACCAACACGTTTATATCTTAAGTGTGGAGTAGTGTGGAAGTAGGTTTACAATGTTGATAAAAGGTCAGTAATCGAAAATAATGAATGACTTAAGTTCAGTATTCGTTGATATCAGTTCTAATCGTCAGAATCAAACGAGCAGCCCAGATGCAAAAGCATTTCTTGTTGGTTCTGAGTTGGGCACGCTGCCGTACCGATTTTTTCTGCGCCTACGCAATGGAATTAGTTGCAGGGTGCCAAACCCGCTATGAACCGTTGAAGATGGCTGTGAAAATCGTTTTCGGTTGCAAAAGGCGCTAACTGCATGATTTCTTCGGGTGCAACGCCCGCTGAGTCTCCAATAGTTGTAAAACACGCCAACGGGAATGGCGGTCGCTGTCTCATATCCGGCTGAAAAGTACGCCAACTGTCATCAGACTTAACAATCTACACATATTAAAAGCTACTTTCTAGTCTGTCACTATTAGGAGGGACATTTTTCTTTTTCAGAGCTAGGTTGTTTGCGCTGTAGCCAACTCGTACACAACAATGAAACTCTCGCTGTAGACGCATTGTCGAAATATACGCCTGTAAGCCCAGTTCAGTTGATCAGGAGGGTGTTTCTTGATGGATTTGCGTGAGTGTTTTGATGAAAATGATTTTGTGAAAGTTTAAACGCAGAAGATGGTCAAGCGAAGTCGGAGTTATTGAAACAGTGGGAATCCTGCGAGAAGTCGAACCTTTCACAGTAGCTGCAAATGACCAGAACGACACCGAGAACCCGGAAAAGGAAGAGGGGTCCTGATGAGTGGAAGAGACATGTTTCCAAAACATAAAGGTAAGGGCATGAAAAGTACCAATAAAGCAATATTATACAATGAAAACTGTATTAAAACTAATTGTTACGACACAACCTCAACAAATTCGTTGTACGATTTGCGCTCTCCTCTAGACAGTGACGTACTCCGACCGATTTTATGGACAATTCCTGCAAAAATAAAAGTGGTAGCTGTCTGACAACAAAGTAGGGGCGTAGCTAGCGCAGGGCAAATATATTTTGTGTTAAATGCAGTAGATTCTCGTAGGGAGCATCATGGACTGAAACCTGGTAATTAAGGAAGTCAGGATTCGGTTACGGTTGTGGATGAGGCCGTAATCAGTTACTCTTGGTTCCGCTTTGCAATTACACACATTTATTTTAAAACGGTTATTCCAGACTCAGCAAGAAATAAAATATCACACATTATTAATGAAGGAATAAACAACTCAGTAGTTAATAGTGCTATCAGTGCGTTACAATTTACCAAATGAGCATAAAATACAGACACAGCAAATAATGTTTTAAAAACAAGCCAATGTGATCCCAATTAGAATTTTAAGGCCAGTAACCACAGTCACGGCTGAAGGCCTTTCCTGCTGAGAACGGCAATTCTTAACAAAAATTAACAAACATATTGTAAAACAGCAATGAATTAAAAAATGTTAATTTGTAAAGACAGGCAAGTGATCACTAAACAGGTGAGACAAAGTGGTGATAATTTTGGTAGCACATCCACTGAAACCTGCTGTAACGCCAAGAATGGCCATAATGTATAAAAAATTATACACATACAATAAAACAGCAAATACAATAATAAAACACAAGGGGCAGTCAGAGACAGTGGACCAGGAATCGATTTCTGAGTAGTTTTGGCAAAAAACACTTTCGCGAGCGGTGAGATAGGCAGCCACGAGTTGCTTTCATTTCACAAGATGGTAACTTAGACGAGTGGCAGTCTAACGAATGACTAACGATAATCTTGCTAAGGCTAACTGACGCCCAATAAACCAATTGCAAATATGTAAAAATACGCCAAAACCGGAACCGGTGGTCTGGACTCCGCCCACAGGATACTGTGCTTAGAGCGCCCAGAATGAGAAAGGAATCACTGCCACCAAAGTTGAAGAATCGTCAACCAACCTACAATCAAGAAGGCTGTCAAAACTAAAACCCTCACCGGACAGCAACGGCAAGGCGAGGAAACGTACACTGCCGTTACGTACACTATCCCCCCAGGTCAGGTAACTGGGGCGTTAGCGGCCACCATGCAGGAAAATACTTCTGGTTGAACTTAACAAATAGTAAGAAATTGAACGCAATAGATAGTAATTAGAAGTCCAGGAAAGATAATCAGATTCGCCTTCCCCAAGCACTCCACTCGCTGCTCTTCACTTCGGCAAGACTACAAGCAGCAACACGAACCCAAGTTACTGTAGAATCGCTAGATCTCACAGTAGTATAGGTTTCTCTACTTGGGTCCAAAAGCGCTCAACTTAAAGCTTGCAGGATCCGGTTTACACCGAGGTCGTGCACCCTCGTGACCACAGGCCAAAATTGATCCGGCAGTCCGTGCGCGCCGCCAGCGGTCTCAGCTTTTTCTGGCACTGCGCTGACCTCGCTGCTCCAGAGCCCCCAACAGAACTGCCCACTGACACGACCCGGAAGAACAACGATTTCGCCCGAAAGATAGGGCGACAGTTATCACATATCGATAACCGCCACTGCTGCCACTATCGGACAGGCAACGCTTGCGAAACCAGGTGGCACCAGTCAAGATGAGAAGAAGACAAACAACCACAACCATGTCAAATAAACGATACAGTCTGGTCTCCAACCGAGGACGGAAACCTACAACAGCACCAACGCGAGCCGCAGCACGACTCAAGGACAGCACGCGATTTCACGTAGTTGTTCAATGCACTACACTTATATTGTTGCCAGACAACTTCCAATTTCAGATTAGCAGCAGTCGTCCATTGGAGAGGATTTTCATTAACCAGTGAGGGGGGGGGGGGGGGGGTGTTGGCAGTAAGAAATGAAATTTTCTTACAAAATGTTTTAATTATGCCTTTTTATTAACGATACTTGATTTCTTGACTTAGATAGTTGTGCTTACAATCTCGTATATTTTATCTGCGTGTACAAACTTCTGCCAACTTCTAAAAACCCGTGATATGTTGCCCATCTCCCCCCTCGTCGCTGTTTACTGCTTCTATCTACTTAACCATGGGACTCTTGTTTCACTGTTTCAGATACGAACCCAAGATACCTGATCGTAAACATCCCCTCGGAAAACTATGTAACGAACTTATCATGCAAGACATAAGAAAAATTCACCATAAGCTTTACCAGAAAAGAATCCGGGAGTGTCAGAGCAACTACACAGTTCGACACGTCTCCTAAAAGAAGATTCGGCGAGGCCGAAAAAAGGAAACGAACCATTACCATTTCTCTTTAACGAAAAAGAGTGGCGAGCAGATCGGATATGTTGCTATTTGCTATATGGCTTTTTGTCAGTATTACAGATTAAGAAAAACATGGTTACCAGGCTGCGCCACAAAACTTTAGACCAAGATGCAGTTCCCACTGAGACAAGAAGGGGCGATAGGAGAACCAAGTTGTATGAAGCGAGAAAAGAGTGTGTGAAAAACGTAACGCAGACTGACTTTCTACAAATACAGTAACTATTTTTTAATAGTGGGGGCCAACATTTAAACGACCATTTATCAGTACATATATTAATAACTATGAGATTCATCTTAAAATTAGAAGCACAGCATTACTTTCTTATATCAATAAAATCGGCCACGATTTTTGAGCAAATGAAAAGTAGAAACTAATCATTCTTTAATAGATTATCTACCATGTAGTACAGGTGACTAAGCTAGTGCTTACAGTGGAATAAGTGTAACTAGATTGTTCTTGTTCTTGACACGGAAAAGAAATGAGGGCGTTGTTTCTTATAGGCACAGTATACGGAAGTGCTAATGGTGCAATAAAGAAGCAGCTTTATTTACAGTGAGAAAGAAAGAATGGCGATAAAGGCATTATAGCAGAATGTGAACATCCTGAAAGTTTTGGTTATCAAGTCCCAGATTAACTCATCTTCATTAGTGCCGCAAATTTGTAGTATTTTACGAGCATTTATCGTAAGAACCTACTTCTATTAACTCAGGAAGCTGTATCAAATGTGGCCCTTTTCCAATTTTCCAGGGAGGAAACTATCCCAAGTACTTCGTCTGCACATTATACAGCTAAATAAATGCCGGATCTAGTCAGGAAGCGTAGATGGGAAGTGACCTACACCGGCCAACTTGTGCATCCATTTTTACAAAAGAAATGTTTTGGCCATATATTGTCTGTAGGATGATTTACTGTACAGTGTATGAAGAGAATGTGCCGTTGGTGCGTTACGGCTAAATCCTACACATAAAGCATCTGATCACCATTATCTATCTTAAGACCAACACGTCTTCAGTTTCCTGAATTTGGCCTCGGAAGAGAGCATGTGCACTCTACAAACTCCAGTTCGACAAATATCCTCTATTACGTAAGATAAATAAATACAAACGTCTACTCGAGAAATATTTCCGTAGCTCACAAATTTTGTATTAACCAGATGTTTCAACAATGGGAAGAAATTTAGTTCAAAAGGTTCAAATGGCTCTGAGCACTATGGGACTTAACTTCTGAGGTCATCAGTCCCCTAGAACTTAGAACCACTTAAACCCAACTAACCTAAGGACATCACACACATCCACGCCCGAGGCAGGATTCGAACCTGCGACCGTAGCGGTCGCGCGGTTCCAGACTGTAGCGCCTAGAACCGCTCGGCCACTCCGGCCGGTAGAAATTTAGTACACAAACGTCAATCGATATGATGAATGAACTGTAAAGATTAT
Source organism: Schistocerca americana (assembly GCF_021461395.2). Taxonomy (NCBI): domain Eukaryota; kingdom Metazoa; phylum Arthropoda; class Insecta; order Orthoptera; family Acrididae; genus Schistocerca; species Schistocerca americana. The sequence goes on along the minus strand of NC_060122.1, from coordinate 190,266,506 downwards.
GAGACATCTGCGGATCGACCTTATGAACGTTTCTTCAATAACTTATTTTCGTACGTGTTTCTTTTTAAGTAATACATCAAAAAGTGAAACAGTTAAATATGGCGAAACCGTTTTGTCTTCTTGCATACGGTTTCCCATTATTTTCAGTTCCTTGCATCTGGGCTAAAAGATACTACCTTTGTTAAACAAGGATTAACACTTTAAAACTCTTACTCTAATACTTCATTCCAAAGAAAATAGGCTGTGGAACAGGTTTACATTGCTAAATATCTCCAAGTTTCTGATTCGGCGAGGATGTTGAATGAACATCATTGGTGTGTAATAATTTCTAGATCAGAAGCTTGAATGTGAAATACCTTCACAGCAAATTAGGGTGTTTATAAAATAAACTTGTTACATACACACAAACACACACACACACACACACACACACACTAACAAACACACACGATGCTGTTCTTGGAATCACGAAATCTAATAGTGGAAGCTAAATTTAACAACTCTTGAGCATGTAGGACTGCATTGAGGAGAGAGTTCAGTATATTTAACTTTCGAAGTTTAATCGTATTTTGTAAATAAATATTACAGATATATCGCTGAAATACACTGCACATAACAAAACTTATATCAGACGCGAATCACGCACCTATTGTCAACACATTTTATTGGTTTTAACGCCACAGCTTGCTATATATTTTGCAGATGGCGTTCATCACTCAGTTACTTCATGAGACTGAAATATAATCTTTTTTAGACTTATAAATTGGAAGTGTCAATAATAATTACTATACATTGCTTAACATGATAATAATAATTATTAACTATTTTACAACATATGTTTTTCTTCCACGCTGAATCTTCCATTATGCTGGCATTTTTTAAATCATTCGATTACTTGAAATTAATGAATTCATCAGCTCAGTATTTAACATACACTATAGGACGACTCGTTAGGTATTGTTCTCTTTGAACTGATGTATGAAATCTGGAAGAGGAATAACTATTCAAAGAAGGTTCCGTGTTACATGTAAAGGTACTATGTATGTGTGTAATGTCCAGATAATCATGATGGGTATCAAGAAGCTTTATTTTTAGTAACTATCATTACGAATTGCATTATTATCAATATCTGATTTACTGAAGACAATTATTGACCACTGCAGTCAAGATTTCTCTGTTGATCAACAACGTTTCCAGATTGGACATTCTGCTTGAAACACCTCCTCAAAGATGACGTGAAAATAGTTTGTCTCTATAGCGTGATCAAAGAAAAGCCTTTCGTGTAAGTTATTTTAGAGAGCAAATATTCTGATTTCTCAGTTTATGACCCAGTAACACGGCAGTGTGAGTGCTACAAACAGTGGAAGGACATGCTAAGATAAAGTAAAAAGCCCACAGATATCTAGTAAGCCTAAGTGTATTGTTCAATTTTGTACCAAGACGGCAGTTTCTCTTTCACATTGCTTCACATTCTGCTTTATTTTATCTTCCCAAACTTTTTTCAATATAAGCTGTCCATCATAAACAGATCAGCAATAGAATGTGAGAATCATTAGGAGCCGGCCAGTGTGACCGAGCGGTTCTACGCGCTGCAGTCCGGAACCGCGCTGCTGCTACCGTCGTAGGTTCGAATCCTGCCTCGGGCATGGATGTGTGTGATGTCCTTAGGTTAGTTAGGTTTAAGTAGTTCTAAGTTCTAGGGGACTGATGACCTCAGATGTTAAGTCCCACAGTGCTCAGAGCCATTTGAACCATTTGAAGCCAATCATTAGGAGATTATGTCTTTATGTCATATACAGGCTGCACAAGGAAGGAACGTTAATATTCTAGACAAAATGACAAACGCCAGTACTAAGCAAAATTCATTGCTCTAACTTTTTACGTACTTTACTACTTGTCCGACAAGATAGGCTGTTTGAAATATGGCCCATTAAGAGGCCCAAGTGTACAAATTGCTGTCCCTGTCCTAAGAATTCCCTTAAGCAGTGACACTGTTCCAGGGTATGTCATTCTTCATTGCTGTATGTAAGGGGGCACATGATGTAATGTGAATTAGGGTGTATATTGAACTCCATTAGTACAAGCCTGTAGTTTGAGGACATGCATTATGAGCCATAACTTGGTATTCTTTGTATAATTTTTGTTACATTCTTTTGTAATATACGTAGCAAGATTGCTTAACAAGAGTGATAGGGCACAAATCGCAGAATATCTGAGTGACCACCATCAAACGTTCATTTCTGAGGAAGAGGATGTGGAACAAAAATGGAAAAAATTCAGAAACATCGTCCAGTACGCCTTAGATAAGTTCGTACCGACTAAGGTCCAAAGCGAGGGGAAAGATCCACCGTGGTATAACAATCATGTACGAAAGGTACTACGGAAACAAAGAAAGCTTCATCATAGGTTTAAGAGTAGTCGAATCATAGCTGATAAGGAAAAGCTGAACGAAGCGAATAAGAGCGTAAAGAGAGCAATGAGAGAAGCATTCAACGAATTCGAACATAAAACATTGGCAAACAATCTAAACAAGAACCCTAAAAAGTTTTGGTCATATGTAAAATCGGTAAGCGGATCTAAATCCCCTATTCAGTCACTCGTTGACCACGATGGCACCGAAACAGAGGACGACCGAAGAAAGGCAGAAATACTGAATTCAGTGTTCCGAAACTGTTTCACTGCGGAAAATCGTAACACGGTCCCTGACTTCAGCCGTCGCACGGACGCCAAAATGGAAAATATTGAAATAAACGATATCGGAATTGAAAAACAACTGCTATCACTTAGTAGCGGAAAAGCATCCGGACCAGACGAGATACCCTTAAGATTATACAGTGATTATGCTAAAGAACTTGCCCCCTTTCTATCAGCAATTTATCGTAGATCGCTGGAAGAACGTAAAGTACCTAGCGACTGGAAGAAAGCGCAGGTCGTTCCCATTTTCAAGAAGGGTCATAAATCAGATGCGAATAATTATAGGCCTATTTCGCTTACGTCAATCTGTTGTAGAATAATGGAACATGTTTTGTGTTCTCGTATTATGACGTTCTTAGATAATACAAATCTCCTTCATCATAACCAACATGGATTCCGCAAACAGAGATCATGTGAAACTCAGCTCGCCCTATTTGCCCAAGAAATTCACAGTGCCGTAGACACTGGCGAGCAGATTGATGCCGTATTCCTGGACTTCAGGAAGGCATTTGATACGGTTCCGCACTTACGTTTAGTGAAAAAAATACGAGCTTACGGAATATCGGACCAGGTTTGTGATTGGATTCAGGATTTCCTAGAAGAAAGAACACAACATGTCATTCTTAACGGTTCAAAATCTGCAGATGTAGAGGTAATTTCGGGAGTACCGCAGGGAAGCGTGATAGGACCTTTATTGTTTACAATATACATAAATGACTTAGTTGACAACATCGGTAGCTCCGTGAGGCTATTTGCAGATGACACGGTTGTGTACAAGAAAGTAGCAACATCAGAAGACTCGTACGTACTCCAGGAGGACCTGCAGAGGATTAATGCATGGTGCGACAGCTGGCAGTTTTCCCTAAACGTAGATAAATGTAATATAATGCGCATACATAGGGGCAGAAATCCATTCCAGTACGATTATGCCATAGGTGGTAAATCATTGGAAGCGGTAACGACCGTAAAATACTTAGGAGTTACTATCCGGAGCGATCTGAAGTGGAATGATCACATAAAACAAATAGTGGGAAAAGCAGGCGCCAGGTTGAGATTCATAGGAAGAATTCTAAGAAAATGTGACTCATCGACGAAAGAAGTAGCTTACAAAACGCTTGTTCGTCCGATTCTTGAAAATTGCTCATCAATATGGGACCCTTACCAGGTTGGATTAATAGAAGAGATAGACATGATCCAGCGAAAAGCAGCGCGATTCGTCATGGGGACATTTAGTCAGCGCGAGAGCGTTACGGAGATGCTGAACAAGCTCCAGTGGCGGACACTTCAAGAAAGGCGTTACGCAATACGGAGAGGTTTATTATCCAAATTACGAGAGAGCACATTCCGGGAAGAGATGGGCAACATATTACTACCGCCCACATATATCTCGCGTAATGATCACAACGAAAAGATCCGAGAAATTAGAGCAAATACGGAGACTTACAAGCAGTCGTTCTTTCCAGGCACAATTCGTGAATGGAACAGGGAAGGGGGGATCAGATAGTGGTACAATAAGTACCCTCCGCCACACACCGTAAGGTGGCTCGCGGAGTATAGATGTAGATGTAGATGTAGAAGATGGTTGCATCAGTTTTGTACCAGCATACACATTTTAGTTCAAAATGAATTTACATGAAAACTGTGAGCCAATATGGTAGCTAGTCTATATATAATGGTAATATCTGTTTACTATGAGCATTTTAACGTTAATTACAGACACAATCATCCTTTATATTTAATTAATGATGTTCTTGAGTAAGACAGACATGTTACAACGTGTGTTACACGAAGCCTAGGTTATTAGTCACCTACAGTCGGTTTGTGTCTACCATGTTTTGAGTTAGGCCTTTCGCTAGAAGATAAACCCCAAGTTGATCACTTTGTTTTATACTCATGTACATTCAATTTGTAGATTATATGTATGGTAACTGACGTTTAAATACTTAGTTGTCTTTGCTCTAACTTCATGATATAATCTTAATGACCTACAGTTATTACTGGTTTTCTTTATACACTTTTTTAAGATGCCATTCTGTAACATATGTAACTAGATGTTTGTGTTTATTTTAGAGAATTTTGTGTAATTTAAGTCCAAAATAAATTTACATATAAAATGCGAGACTATATGGCATGTAGCTTGTATACAATAATAGTCTCTTTTTTTTCTATTAGAGTTTTAGTGTTGGTTAAGGACACATCCACCTATTGCTTTCTTTAAATACTAATGTTCTTTATATCATGTATTGTACAAGGTCTACGTTAGTAGTAACTCAAGATCTAGCTTTGCTGAATCTTTTTAACACATTTGGTGCTGCACCGTTTGTCTAATGATGAGACCTAATTTGATTACATTGCTTTATAGTTAGGTATATTCCATTTAAGTATTACATAAATTGTTATCGAGTTTAAATCCCTTAGTGGCCTGATGTCTGTGTTTAGTGTGTCAATGTAACTGCACCTGAGTAGCCCAGATGCGTTTCTAAAAAAAAGCAAAAGTAATACTTCATTACCCAGTATTAATGGCTGACATGTGAGATTATGTTTTACATGTTAAAATCTTAAGTGACATATTGACTTAGAGGCTTTTGCAACCGATTTATGCAGTTAGGCTCCTTTGCAAACGTATCAATTCAATTGAAAAACCAACATTCCATTGTAAAACCCACTGTTATGGGACATGTTAGGAATGACAGAAGGATGGAATTTAATTATTGCAAATATAAACAAAATACGTTTTATTTCAAAGAGAGCTCTGAAAATTTTACAAAATTGGCGTATAAAAATAGTACAGTGAGATTATTTTCCCAGAAAATACTGATTTATTGACGTCAAAAAGAGAACTAAAATTAATCTTAAATATTTAGTTTTTTAGAAAAAGTACACTATCATGCTCTCGACATCACACGATGTATAAAATAGGCTTCAAACTGCATCTCAGTAAAACATCAACAAAATGTTATAGAACGAAAAAACTGGAGGAAACTTGCATCTTAAATAAAACAGCGACAAAAATTTGTAGAAAATGAAATTGGTTGAGAACTATTTTTAAGTGACATCGACCACAGCTTTGTTCATCAGCTCAAAATCCTTTCTGGCCTCTTCATCATTCTAAGGGCTGGCAGCGGCATTAGCGTCTCTAGGAGTGCCATCTTGCTCGTTGTAAAATTTGTATTTGTCTTTAGTCGCTCAGCCTTCACCGAAATGGAGGTCCAAAAGCTGACTGACATCACGCAGTTTGGCTTTTGAATGTTGTCTACCTACTGTGATTGGTGTTGGGCCGTTTGTTTTGCTGAAATGTTTTCCCCTCTTTAGGATGCTCTTCCCTCTCCAGTTTCAAAATTGTAAAAGACTCTCCACGAACTAGACCTATTTTCTCGTTTTTACTTTTCGTGAACACGATTTTTTTGGCTTTTTGAATGTAAAAACGCCAGGTACCAGAATCTTTCACTGAAATATTTACGTATCCTTTTCAATCTTGAACAGGACATTCATTCTGTCCCAGACTTACTACCGTTATAAGTTCATACGCGGAATATATAGAGGTGCGTTTCCAATGACACTCTACTTGCGAAGTTGTCTTTGGATGTTAGCAGAAACCCTGTCGGATGGGATGACTGAATGGCCCACTATTGGGAATCATAATTCTCTTTATTCAAGGTTGTCTTGGACGTCGAGAAAAACACAGAGACATGACTTGCTGATCGTCGTCCTCTTCTTACTCTGACCCCCAACTCGTCGGAAAACCACGGAAGTTTTTTCGCTCCTTCGAAGTTTAGATAAGTTAGTCTAGTGAACCACCAACGCTATTTAGTTTGATCCTTTGGCATATTCATGGTCCAACCAAATGTACAATACCGTAGCCTGCCAGACTGTAAAGCTGTAACGGAAAAATTTGACGTGAACAATAAGTCGGTCACCTTTGGTAATACTAGATTCTTTTGACAGTAGTAACTGAGAGTTATTATTGCCTAATTATTTGCTTTCAGCTATATGTAGAACAGGGTCATCTCTCATTTTGTGGACTTTGAGCTGGGTTTGCAGGCTCTCCTTTTCGGAGCTTCGTCTTTACGCTTCAGTACGATTTTCCAGTGATGAGCATATCGACAATTATCAACATACGGGGCACCAAAGCCAGTACTGAAATATTGACAAAAAATTCTCCTGTAATAATGGTATTTCACAACGTTTTTAGGGTTCTTTTCACAATACATGGTCCACATCTTCTTTATGCTCAGTTCGCTACTTAGACTCTTTAGATGTTGGTTCCTCGCGAGTACTGAGGTTCTAAAGGAATGAGCTTCCCGCTCGCAGTATCCGATTGACACTCAGCTATGTAAATAATGGGTGTGGTCACACTGAGAACTGAAATATAGCTGATATGATGAAATATAATTGTTGAGTTTGCAGTGAAATACTCCTCTAGTACAAGAGCTCGACGTTTCGACACTACTGCTGAGCAGACCATCAGGAATATTCCGACTCCAAAGGTGGCTGAAAAGTGTGATGAGCCGGAACAGGACACTGGAAATGCACATGCAGGGAACGTTCCAGCGTCCGCCAGATGAAAAATCTGGAACTTGAGTTAGATGGTAAACAATAGAATGCATGACATTTGTGTTAGTAGGATTAGTAAAGACTGGAGAGAGATCTAGGACCTATTTATTGTAGAGTAACAAATGCTGTCTTGAACATGAATGATTTGCACTTTTTTCCCAGCCACACGACAATTATCGACTACAGCATTGATTACAACCAACTAATTTCGCTATCTTCCTTACGCCTACAGTCACTCAAGTAGTTGCGCTCAAAACAACAAATTGTGCACTTTATGAATATGAGGAATTTACGCACCAGTTAAATAATTCCTTGAAAGTCTTCTTCGATTCATACGCTTTTCCTCGGAGCTATTTTGATTATAAAAGGTGCACATGTTACTGCATGTCACGCTGTCTGTGTCATAAGTGATCCATCTGCCATCTAATGGAGCACTGGAACTCAAAACTAATGCTTCGCCTGATTAGTACTATTATTCTGCTAGGCATGGTGAGGATCTTTGGCTTTCCTAAATTAAAGGCAGAGGACAAGCTCCACATAGCCCAGTGAATACGTTAAGAGGACACCCACGTTGTTCTCTAGTGTAGAGAAGCTGCCGATAGTGTCTAGGGCTAAGTGATGCTGAGTTGGAAAGTCTCTTCTGTTTGATCAGAATAATAACCAATAATTCATCAACGGTTAGAAAAGTTTACTCTTATGCACACTGATTAAGCTGTTCTACCAATGAAAAATTACAGAGAAATTCTTCTAATCCATATGTGGCATACAGCAAACCAGTGCTTAACAGTAATGATTAAAAACAGTCTTGGTTGCAATTTTAGTTTTTCATTTTTCAACGACACGTTTCGCCTTATTTAGGCATCTTCAGGTTATCTTTTCTAGATGGACGCGAGAGGTACCAAGATCTGCATAACGCGTTCCCATTCACAGGAGCGAGTAACAGAGTGAGATGGGGGCTCAGGTAGTACCTATAACCTGAAGATGCCTAAATAAGGCGAAACACGTCGTTGAAAAATAAAAAACTAAAATTGTAACCAAGACTGTTTTTAACCAATACTGAAAAATTACAGGTTCACTGGTGACACTAAACAGTCCTACTGTCTTTTACACTTAATTTGCCGTGTTTATGATTATGAACAACTTATATGCACTCTCAGAGACCATTACAAGGAGATATCTAAAATGCTAATTTGGTGTACAATTCAACTGAAAGAGGAATATAGGTATGTTTCAGTGTCCGTCTGATGATCTGTGGTAGCTTTAAATTCACCGGACAGCAATAATCTCCCAAAAGGCTTTTAAATACTGTAAATGGAGTGGCCTACCGGTTGGATATAACTGGGTAGATTACACCTTGGGGCACTGACCCATACAGTTTTGCTTTTACGGTCCAGAGTCAGCCCTCAAACATTTTGCTGAGGCTGAAGCCTCCATTGAATTATGTTCTTTAAATTCTGCTACTCTGGCCAGTCCAGGATCGAAAATCTGATCACTGCTTTTTAGCAATGTAATTTTACGATTTCTCAAAATTTCATTCTGACGAAGACACCCTTAGTAGGTGTCGAAACCTAGGTCAATTTACCTAAGAGTTATTTGTGATACTGTCCCTTAAATTTCCAGTGTTCCTTATGTCGCCGATTCTGTTAAGCGCGTTCTCACTTTTTATCTTATCTTTAGCATTCTTCTGTAGCAAAATTCTTTAAATTCTTCGTTTACTTGTTTTCCACTTTTCCACAGATCACGATTCACTTTTACACAACGCTATGCTCGAAGCGTAAATTCCCAGAAATTCTTTCTTCATATTAAATCGATGTTTCACATTAGCATAGTTCCTTTTCCCAGAAATGTCCTGTTTCCTTTCATGGTCTGCTTTTGACGTTAATCTACCTTCGACCGTATATGTTATTTTGCTTCCAAGATAGCAGAGCTCCTTCACAATGCCTGTTTCGTGATCATCAAGTTTGATGTTAATCTTATCGCTAATCTCATTTCTATTTTTCCTGGTTACTTTACACTTTCTCCGGTTAACAGTCAATCCATATTTTGTACCTCTTGCACTGATCGTTTCTTTCAACAGCTCCTGTAATTCTTCCTCACTTTCATTGAGGATACCTATGTCACTATATAATCTTATCACTGGCATCTTTGCACTGTGTAATTTAATCTCAATCCAGACTCTTGCTTTAATTTCGTCATTGCTTCCTAGAAGCACAGATTGAACAGCTGGGGCAAATGTCAACACTCCTGTTTCAAACCATTTCTAATCCGAATAGCTAGTTCATCTTCCATTCTTATTTGTCTCCCTTGATTCTTGCACATATTGTGTGTTACCCTTTTCACCCTGTAACTTACTCCTACTTTTCTCGGAATTTCGGACATTTTGCACTATTTTCCGTTGTCGAAACCTTCCTCTATGACGACAAATCTAACCAACGTGCCTTGATTTTTCTCGTCTTGCTTTCATTATCAAACGAAACGTTGAAACTGTTTCTCCTAAACCTTCCAATAAAGGAAAACTGATAGTCACTTAATAGATCATAAGATTTCTTCTCCATTCTTGTAATATTGTTATCAACAACTTTGAAGCACGAACTGTTAACATGATTGGTAGGCAGTTTTCACATTTACCTGACCATCTTATATTCGGGATAATGCGGACTATATTTCATCGCAAGCCGAATGGTACGCCTGCAGACTCAGATGATCTACAAATCAATTTGAATCGTTTTTGCTTGCCCCTTCCCCGAATCGAAATTCCTAAGAAATAATATGTTGACCTGATTTGATCTAGGTCTTCCACAGGTCTCTTTGACTTATATTCTGGATCTCCTACATCTTTCAAATCAACTCCCGTTTCGTCTTTTATCATGTCACCAGACAGGTCCTCCCCGTCGTAGTGGCCTTCTATGCACTCTCTACTCCCACCTGCTGTCTTATCTGCCATTGACAGTGAAATTCCTCCCACACCTTTAGTGCGACGCCTTTGCATTTATTTTCACGTAAGGTTAGTTTCACTTTCCTACTTACTGAATCAGTCCTTCCTATGACCATATCTGTTTCAACTGCTCAACATTTTTCCTGCAACCAATCCGCTTTAGCTTCCCGGCTCTTCTTATTTATTTCATCGCCTTATTGGTTTACATTCCTGTATTCCTATTCATTTCTGATAGTTTTTGTATCTTCTTCGTTCTTAGATCAATTTAAATATATCTTCCGATATTCAAATTTTCTTTGTAGTTACCTTCCTCCTACCTGCAATTGTCTGCCCATCTTCCGGGATTTCCAGTTTTAGAGAAGTCTATTTTTCTTAAACTGAACTTCCGAATAGGCTACTCGTTCTTAAATTATCCATTGCTTCCTAGAATTTCACAGGCATATCATCAGGAGTGTTAGGCTCCCAAATCTTAAATACGTCCTCCCAGAAAACGTTACTTGACCCTGATCTTCCTACTATAACGCAATGTATATTCCGGAACATTGGCCTGTTTGTCGCTTCTAATGTTAGAAGATTTTTAATTAGGATTTGTTTCCAATGGTGTGTTAATGAAATGAAGCTGTGTCCGTTCGAAATTGAAAGGTACGCTGTTCCATCAGACATTCTGTCAATCGTTTCCTAAGTTTGACAGTTTCAGGCTTACATGCTGCAGTAACAGAATTTCGTGATGGACCTCTGCTGGAGAACTAGGTTGACGCCGTATTGTGTGACCACAGCATGAGCAATAGCCGTTGTCTGGTTATAACATCCTTTATAGGAAATGTATCACTTGTATGAACGGTGTATGAATACGACGCCCATATTGATTGCGTCCGTTATTGGAAGCTGATCACGAATATGAACGCAGTACGAATACGACGGCCATATTTATCAGTACTGCATATACCTCATGTGTGTTACTGGGCATGTAACTAATAAAAGAGACAGGGGAATAGGTTGTGAAGAACTTGACCTAGTACAGCGATTCTGTTTTGGCACTTGGTTTAAGTCCCTCTTTCATTGCGCGGATATTTACGGTGTTATTTGTGTTATTTGACTTGAGAAGTATCAAAATGGTTCAAATGGCACTGAGCACTATGGGACTTAACATCCGAGGTCATCAGTCCCCTAGAACTTAGAACTACTGAAAACTAATTAACCTAAGGACATCACACACATCCACGCCAGAGGCAGGATGCGAACCTGCGACCGTAGCGGTCGCACGGTTCCAGACGAAGCGCCTAGAACCACTCGGCCACACTGGCCGGCGGAGAAGTATTACTACATCGATCTTTTATCGGACTATATCGCTTGAGCTTGCCGAATGTTCTTTCAGTGGGGTTTGCTGGATCGTGTTATATCAAAAATCAGTGACGTACATTGTATTCCAATGAGAGAATGTAAATCTCATCTCAGCGACAAAGACCTCCTTCGAAGCAAGTGAGTAGACGATTTAGCTACATCTCTTACTCGTGAGTCCACATAGGCCCGTTGATATTCTTCAAGGGGTTCAACCTATGCTCAGTTCATATAGTCCAGTTACCCTGAGTGATACGACTGATGTAGAAGCTCCAGCCTTTAAGTACAAACGAAGTATACGGTCACAAAATTAGTTTTGATGAACCGACAGACCAAAAGCATATCACCGATATCAGAGGAAGCTAGTGAACCTGGTCCCACGAAAGAAGGCTTCTGTAAAAGACGTACAACATTATGATGACACGAAGATAATGACAGCAGTTTCCTCATTCTGTGTGATTCAACGGCCTGGTGCAAGTCTACCAGTTGTACGCCATTTTGCAACAACCATGTCTTTGACATACTCCAGTATCCTATTGGGGAAAGGGGGCTTGCAAACTAGCACTGAATGTTACGAAATTACTGTGTGGTCTGACCAGGGGTCGAGCGCGCGTTATTTAGTTTTCAGGGCATACCCTTTAACACCAGATCAGCAGAGCCGACTACTCCAAAATGAATAAAAAATACCTTAATTTTACTTCCGGAAGATACGCTAAGGACAAGTGGAAATATCGCTGAAATGTTCGTAAATAAGTAGTAGGTTCTGTTGACGTCACAATTAATGATGGATGTGCTTGTATTAAACATGGGATTGGAATTTACATCTACATGGATATTCTGCAAATCACATTTAAGTGCCTGATAGAGGGTTCATCGAACCACCTTCACAATTCTCTATTATTGCAATCTCGTATAGCTCGCGGAAAGAATGAAAACCTATATCTTTCCGTACGAGTTCTGATTTCCCTTATTTAATCGTGGTGATCGTTCCTCCCTATGTACGTCGGTGTCAACAAAATATTTTCGCAATCGGAGGAGAAAGTTGGCGATTAGAGTTTCGTGAGAAGATTCCGTCGCAACCAAAAACGCCTTTCTTTTAATGATATCCAGCCGAAATCCTGCATCATTTCTGTGACACTCTCTCCCATATTTCGCGATAATACAAAATGTGCTGCCTTTCTTTGAACTATTTCGATGTACTCCGTCAGTCCTATCGGGTAAGAATCCCACACTGCGGAGTAGTATTCTAAAGAGGGCGAACAAGCGTAGTGTAGGCAGTGTCCTTAGTAGGTCTGTTGCGTTATCTAAGTGTCCCGACAAGGAAACGCCATCTTTGGTTAGCGTTCCCCACCACTATTTCTATGTGTTCCTTCCAATCTAAGTTGTTTGTAATTGTAATATCTAGCTATTTAGTTGAATTAACGGCTTTTAGATTAGACTGATTTATCGTGTAACCGAAGTTTAACGAGTTCCTTTCAGTACTAATGTGGATGACCTCATACTTTTCGTTATTTAGGGTCAACTGACACTTTTCGCACCATTCAGATATCTTTTCTAAATCGTTTTGCAGTTTGTTTTGATCTTCTGTGGACTTTATTAGATGATAAACGACAGCGTCATCTGCAAACAACCGAAGACGGCTGCTCAGATTGTCTCCCAAATGGTTTATATAGATAAGGAACAGAAAAGGGCCTATAACACTACCTTGTGGAACGCCAGATATCACTTCTGTTCTACTCGATGGCTTTCCGTCAGTTACCACGAACTGTGACCTCTCTGACAGGATGTCACAAATCCAGTCTCATAACGGAGACGATATTGTATAAGCGAGCAATTTCAGTACGGGCGGCTTGTGTGGTACAGTGTCGAAAACCTTCCGGAAATCCAGAAATACGAATTGGGTTCTCTTCGGCTGCATTTATTCTTGATGTCGTTGTCGTATCCGTGTGTACAGTGTGTTACAATTCCGTTTGGACTGTGGCTATGAAAAAATAAGTCACGGTTTATGGTCACAAAATCACTGTATTTATTCCAAATAGTCACCCCTTGCATAAAAACGCGGCTTAAGTCGTTTTAAAACGTTTTTGAAACAGTCACTGTAGTCCTTTCCTGGGGTTGCATTTAGTACTGCAATACAGTTTCCTTGGATGCTTCGTAACAGTGTCCTTTCATTACCATTTTCAATTTGAGGAACGACTAAAACTCACTAGGGGCCAAATCCGACGAATACGGTGAGTGATCCAAGACTGATCTATTTGTTGGTCCAAAACTTCTACACATTCTTCGTGTCGTAGGGTGGGGTGTCGTCACTGAGGAGCAACAAGGAGCCTTCCTTTCGGAATTGGGGTCTAATTGGACGAACTCTCGCCCACAAACGCCGGAGGACTCAAAAAACGATTTTGTCTCACTGGTCCACTCTCATTTTCCGACGACTGTAAGACACGTGCCGTTACATTCGCAACCATCATGCTACAGCAGTGCTATCGCTTTGACTTTCTACGCAGTTGTTTTTGAAATTTCAAGGCTAAGAACGTCCAATTGACCACGAGATGACATTAGTTTGGAATATCACGCAAGCAGTCCTGATGAAAATGGGACACAGTGTGTAACTTGCTTCTGGTAACATAACTGCTATTATTTGTAGCGTTATTCTCTTTGTTGTAGAAATTGGGAGTTCTCAATGCAAGTCGTCACCACAGCAGAGGTGATAGTGAATCTTCCCAGAAGCTTCTTTAGCACTGTGTTGGAGTCCATTATCTCCATTTTTCCTATGTATTTTATAGAGTGTGTGATTTACTTGTAAGGTTTTTGGTCTCTGGCAATCGCTTCAAGGAACTACTTTCATTCGTCCCTATTGACACTACGATTGATATGAAGGTTGTTGGAACACCATGCTTTCTTCTAAAAGAGTCGTCTGGTCTACGAAAATTCTCCCTGAATTTTGAAAATCTACGGATGGAGTGTGTGGCAGTACAATAGCATGTGGTGCTGTCGCATCCCACTAATCTGGAAAAGTTACTCAAGTTCATGTTACAGGGTGACAATTATTGAACTACACGAAAAAACGTAAATTAGTTACAAACTACGGCGTGGACACACTGTATTCAACCTGTAAACGTCATTATGGCATCTTCGATATGCCTGTCATCGTAGGCGATGATGTAGAGCAGACGGAAAGGGAAATTCTGCATGACCCGCTCAAGTTTCGGTACATCCATGCTGTTGATGACCTGCTGAATGGCTGTTTTCTGCTCAGCAGTGGTATTGGAGTTATTACTGTACACCTTGTCATTAATATACACCCACAAAATCGAGTCGCATGTGTTCAGATCAGATGAATATGGCGGCCAATGGAGGCCCATGCCAGTGGCCTCTGGGTAGCCCAGAGCTAGACAGCCAGAACACTCTTCCAGGACATCAAACATTCTCCCGCTTCGATGGGGTCGAGCTCTGTCTTGCATAAACCACATCCTATCGAAATCAGGCTCACTTCTGATAATGGGGATGAAATCGTCTTCCAAAACCTTCTCGTGCCGTTCGGTTGTCACCGCGCCCTCAAGGAATATCGCACCCATTGTTCTGTGACTGGACATTGCACACCACTCAGTCACACGCTGAGGGTGAAGAGATTCTCAGTCCCCAGATGCGCCAGTTTTGCTTATTGATGAACCCATCCTAGTGAAAGAGGGTTTCGTCGCTAACTCAAAACATAATGCGGATACTACTTCCCGTCATGCCCTGCGACAACCCGTGCAGTTTGAACATTATAACCGTCCAGAAGTTACGACGATTTTATTTCGTATAGTTTGATAATTGTCACCCTTTAAGTCCAATGTTTTCCCCCATACTCGGCTGCGTAAAAATAAGTTGTACTGAACAATATTTGTACAGGGTGTCTCTCAGTTACTAATTTATCGGCTTATTTAGCGAAATACGACAAACATAAACAACACAAAGTCAGAAGGAAAAGTAGAAGGAATGAAGGTACTATGATATCACTGAAGGAAGAATACATAAGATGATCAAAACTAGGAACATAACAGAAACAATTTGACGTAGGTGGAGGAAACTTTATTCATCAAACCAGTGCTACTGATATAAAAATGAAAATGGAATTCAGGACAGAATTTTTGCAACCATGTTTTCGGAGCACATTATTGCATGGAGGTGAAACATGAAAGGTTGAAACGAAATGTCGTGTCTTGTAAGTACCACAAAAATGAAAATGAAGAGAATATATAATAAATAGTCAAGGAAAGAACTGTATTGAAAGGTGTTGTCAGAAAGGGAAAAAGAAGAGTTGACTTTCCGCAAAGACATCTACAAATAATTGACGGTTCAAAGAATTCATAATACTTGCCAGCGCCGAGAAAGAATAACGTATCATTGGTATATTCCGATCGGTATTGTGTGTATGAAATATTTACCATTGACATCTATAGCTAAATGGAAGATCATAAGACCACTCGAAATATTAACAGAATTTGAAGGTGATTTAAAATTGTGATAGTTTTGAGAACTGTCATTAATAGATTTCATGCGCTGATTAGTGCAGAGGTAATATTGGCTCTAAGCACTATGGGACTTAACATCGGAGGTCATCAGTCCCCTAGACTTAGAACTACTTAACCCTAACTAACCTAACGACATCAAACACATCCATGCCCGAGGCAGGATTCGAACTTGCGTCTGTAGCAGCAGCGCGGTTCCGGCCTGAAGCATTTAGAACCGCTCGGCCACAGCAGCTGGTTGAAGTGGTAATATTAATATATAATAAATGTAATTATCTCAGCTACCTATATAAATGTGTTGTCGAATAACATGAAAAGGAGTAGAATATATTTTATAAAAATCTGTGACATTGTTTATTCTTATCAAACTAGTTCTTGCTTTATTGTGAAATATGGACACATTCGTTTCTCGGTGTCGCATAACATTTTAAATATATTCGACTCATGCACACTACCTAATATCATGTGGTATGTACACAGCATGTCGTATACATCTTTAACCTTCCCTGTTGTCTGTCTGCAATGTAGCCTCCGGCGGTAGACAAGTGCCCCAACAGCAGGTGATGACAGATGGTGAGCGCACAGCTCGGAGGGGATTTTCAGCATACAGACGCTGTTAACAGTGTATGCTGCCACGCACCTCAGCTCTCCTTTACGATATCATACTAAAGTACGCAACTTCCTTTGATGTGTTGTACGACAAACATTCTGTTCCGAGTGTGCTAACAGTTACAACAAGGCGTGTGTTGAAATTCTGTCCACTGAGCCAGCTGCCGTGTAAACAGTGTCGACCAATTTAAGTTACTACTCGGAAGTAAACGGCTGTACACATGCACTAGAAAGACAATTGTCAGGATGAGCGTAAACAGCAGCTGGCGACCACGTTACGTGCAGACAGCTCTGTGTTTGCAGCGTTAAGCAAACAGGCGAAACCGTCTAATGGAAGGCTCTGTTCTGTTTTCACGTCAGTCTAGCCTGTGAATACCACTTACATGACGGGGGTAGCGAGAAGACCGCAATTTGAGAAGCGTAGCCGACGATTAAAACTGTGCATCCATCGCTCTTACACAAACATGGACGACACCATTAACAACCGTTAAAACAAAACATGTGAAGGAATATTTTGCTCTTCGTAAACTTGTAAATAAAGAATTTAGGGGATTCGAAAGGCCTCTTTTTTACTGGATTGATGCATATTTCAATTTGTAAACACTCATTTTGGCGGATATTGGAGTATTACTTACAACCAAGTACACCACATTTCAACGTACACTCCTAGTGTGCTAGATATTCGCGAACCCCGTGTGTCGCAATATTTAGTGACAGTTTGCTTCAACAATATTTATTTATTGCTTTAACGTTGACGTACAGTATTTGACTGAAAGTGACATCGTTACATCAATAACATTAGCAGGAAAAGATAATCTTGGTCAGGCTTTGTTACAGTAAAATAGTGAAAGAGATTGTAGTAATGTTATCTTTATATTGATCTTTTACTTCCACCTGTCAGCAGACAAACTTTGTATCTGTCGGAGACGAACGAGCCTTTATATACGCCAAAGATATTCGTCTAGACGCGCGTATTTAAATACAGAGACATGTAAACAGGCAGAATATGGAGCTGTGGTGTATAGGCAGCGCCTATATAAGACAACAAGTGCGTGGCGTAGTTGTTAGATCGGTTACTGCTGCTACAACGGCAGGTTATAAAGACTTACGTGAGTTTGAACATAGTCGGCGCACGAGCGATGGGACACAGCATCTCCGAGGCAGCGATGAAGCGGAGATTTTGCCGTACGAATGTTCACGTGTGTATCGTGAGCATCAGAAATCAGGTAAAACACCGCATCTCCGACAACGCTGCAGCCGGCAAAAGATAATTCAAGAACGGGAACAACGACTAGTGAAGAGAATCGCTCAGCGTGACAGAATTGCAACCCTTTCGCAAATTGCTGCACATTTCAATGTGGGCCATCGACAACTGTCAGCGTGCAAACCATTCAACAAAAGATCATCGATATGGGCTTTCGGAGCCAAAGGTCCCTCGGCTAACCTTGATGACTGCACGCCACAAAGCATCATTACCTGCATGGGTCCGTCAACACTGACATTGGACTGATGATGATTGTAAACATGTTGCCTGGTGAGTCTCGCATCAAATTGTATCTAGCGGATGGACGTGTACGGTTATGAAGAAAACCTTATGAATGCATGGACACTGCATGTCAGCAGGGGACTCTTCAAACTAGTGGAGGCTTTGTATTGGTGCGGGGTGTGTGCAGTTGGAGTGATGTGGGACTTCTCATACTTCTAGATACGAGTCTAACTGGTGACATGTACAGTCGTGGACAAAACGAGCGTGACCCCTCACCTTTCTGTTATGCTGATCCGCACAGCTTTAAAGTCTGCTACACAGCATAACAGGCGAGGCAGCGAAGTGCTACCAACATACTATGCTCAAGCGTTGAATTGAAAACTATTCTAACTTTGTCAGATTGTTTCCAATCATGTGTAAGACTATATTAATGGTGACTAGGGTGTTAAACACAACACGTAAATATAACATATAAACGAAACGCTAATTAGTATGAACTGTACTAAAAAAAAATTAATTTCAGCTTATCGAGATAACATAACTGTTTTAGTAAGACAGAGTACCCCAGATTGCTACGAATTAGCAAAGTATTATGCGCATTCCGCCGCGAAACGGTCTGTGTCAACGTTCAGACCAGTCATACTGCATTACCATTGCTGACCTATCACGAAAGTGTGCAAGTTAAGCAAGGCGTGAAGATTCATAATGAAATTCAGTTAAAAATCATTCAGTGTCATACTTAAGTCAATTCAGTTATTGACAGACGCGGAAAAAGTAGGCAGTAACAAGTATGAAATTCTACAAGCGTTTCATATTGACATCCACAGGGCGCCGGTAGCAATAAAACGTATTGGGGGCGCGAGAATTTCTTAAAATTGCTTTACTGATGTTACAAAGTTGTGGTTGCCATCTAAACTTGCCGTTATGAAACAAAGGAAAATATTATAGCGAAATATGGCAATTAAGAAGAGGACTATCGAAATAAACAAACATTTCTGGTTCAAGTCGTTGCAGTAGGTCTACCACAAATTAGGAGCAAAGTCCATTAGTACCTTGATACCAGCAAAACCAGCCCTCATAATGCACACTGCCACTACAAGAATGAAAGTTTCCAAACATGGCAATGAGTAGTCGAGGAAAGTGGACGCATTCTGTCTGCTGAATCGAAACGCACGCCACTTACCGAGGGGACCCGCCAAGTGTCATACTCTGATCTTGCTGAAACTTCGCTCAGTGAAAGAGGGGACAAAATAAGCGAACATATGTCTCGGCTTATCTGCATACACTCGACCGCTTCTGAGAAAACGACGGTCAATGATTTCAGTGCGCTGTTGCTATAGTGTGGATACCTTTTAGCGTGTACGGATTCAATTAAAGCGGTGGCTCAGTGGCTACCGTCGCGACTTCAGAACTTTGTGTTGCGAGTTCGAAACCCGGTTGTTCCTTCTGTTTTCCCCCTCACTCTCTGAATTATTTACTGATGTTTATTCCAATTTATGTTGAAACGATGTTGTCATTATTCGTCAGTTAATGTACTGTGTAATGAAAGAAGTTAAAAAAAAAATAAACGAATAAAAATGTGAAATATTTGTGAATGTCCTTGTAACCTTACAGGTTGTAAGGACGTTCAAAAATATTTCACATTATTTTCTCATTCGTTTATTATTTTTTTAATTCATTAATTATACAGAAAGATAATTGACGCATAACGACAACATTATTCCAATATAAACTGGCAAAAACAATCGTAGGTCATTCTGATAGAAAGGGAGAAAAAATAATAATAAGAAAACAATATGGTGTCGAACTCGGGAATCAAAGTTAAGAAGGAACGGCGGTAGCCGCTGAGGCACCGCTTCAGTTGCCTTCTCGGGTGCAAAAGGTATCTACACAATAGCAACAGCGCGTTCATAACTTTGACCGTCTTTTTCTCGGAAAAGGTCGAGTGTCCGCCGAAAAGCCGAAACACATGTTCGCTTATTTTGTCCTCTCCTTCACTGAGCAAAGTTTACGGAAAATCAGCGTATGGCACCTGGCGTGTTCCCCTAGTTAGTCGAGTCGCTTCTTACGTCAGGCGAGAACTACGTATACGTCAGAGTAAACGGCGCCACTTGGAAACATGACGAACGATGATAAACACGTTTTCCTTTTTATAAGGCAACCTTCTACAGCTAATATTCATGGAGTGTTCTTCAGATTGCCTAAGATGTTTCTTACGTTAGGCTTGTCGTATATGCGAAACGTAAACGTTTCATTTTATGTAATATTTATCAAGATAAGACATGACAAGAGCGGACCAGTCCCTTCTGAGAAAAGTTACAGATTATAAGTTGTTCCACTATGTAATGAGACGGGTACGGGCTTGCGATCTCTCGTTTATGCCATCGATTTCTTGTTACGTATACTTGGCCACTGCATTGTAGCTGCAGTCGTGGATGAAGCAGTCTGTTTCCTACTAGTGCGACGAATCATCCAGTCATGGTTAAATGGCCCATCTGACTGAGGCAGACGCTATAATAGCACTCCAAGCAAAAAAGCTGGCACGGTAGCTCAGCGTGTTCAGTCAGATAGCTGGTTGCCCTCTGTAATAAAAAACTGAGTGGAAGGATCAAAAAATGAATTTGACTGGATGTCATTTGACGTCCGCAACGACCAAACACAACGATCAGCAACGAACAAAATGCAAAAAAAAGAAAAAAAAACCAGAGTGATTTTCAAATGGCTATATAGGAAGAACTATGGGTCTTCGCAAGTCGACGGTAGCCATGTGGATTAGACAAAAGGAAGAGGATGGTAACCTGAATGGAAGGCCTCATGGCTGTCGCCGCAAAACAACAGCAGCACAGGATCGGCAGATACACCGTTTCAGTGGGAACCACCCATTTGTCAACGCACGAAATATTCAGCAGACTTTGGGTCTTAATGTTAGCAGTAAGACCGTCACTCGTCGTCTGAGGGAAGGTGGACCGAGAGCAAGAAGCGCTGCTATGAAAGAGACATTGACTGTTTCCCACAGATATGCCCGCTTTGCTTTTGCTGCTGAAAATGTCGACAAACCTCTCCAGTTTTGGAGGCAATTGATTTTCAATGACGAAAAAGTTGTTTCTACGGCATCAACCGGAAAAGTACTTGTTTACCGGCCAAAAGTTGCTAGGTACAATCCAAAATATATTTACAGTTGCCGAAGGAGTGGCAGGGGCTCGGTAACGGTATGGGCATAGATATCAGCCGAAAGGTGTGGGCTCCTGTGGGAAGTGTAAGAAAGACTCGATGCGCGCAGTTACATATCAGTTCATCTACATCTACATCTACATTGATACTCCGCAAGCCACCCAACGGTGTGTGGCGGAGGGCACTTTACGTGCCACTGTCATTACCTCCCTTTCCTGTTCCAGTCGCGTATGGTTCGCGGGAAGAACGACTGTCTGAAAGCCTCCGTGCGCGCTCCAATCTCTCTAATTTTACATTCGTGATCTCCTCGGGAGGTGTAAGTAGGGGGAAGCAATATATTCGATACCTCATCCAGAAACGCACCCTCTCGAAACCTGGCGAGCAAGTTACACCGCGATGCAGAGCGCCTCTCTTGCAGAGTCTGCCACTTGAGTTTATTAAACATCTCCGTAACGCTATCACGGTTACCAAATAACCCGGTAACGAAACGCGCCGCTCTTCTTTGGATCTTCTCTATCTTTTCCGTCAACCCGATCTGGTACGGATCCCACACTGATGAGCAATACTCAAGTATAGGTCGAACGAGTGTTTTGTAAGCCACCTCCTTTGTTGATGGACTACATTTTCTAAGCACTCTCCCAATGAATCTCAACTTGGTACCCGCCTTACCAACAATTAATTTTATATGATCATTCCACTTCAAATCATTCCGCACGCATACTCCCAGATATTTTACAGACGTAACTGCTACCAGTGTTTGTTCCGCTATCATATAATCATACAATAAAGGATCCTTCTTTCTATGTATTCGCAATACATTACATTTGTCTATGTTAAGGGTCAGTTGCCACTCCCTGCACCAAGTGCCTATCCGCTGCAGATCTTCCTGCATTTCGCTACAATTTTCTAATGCTGCAACTTCTCTGTATACTACAGCATCATCCGCGAAAAGCCGCATGGAACTTCCGACACTATCTACTAAGTCATTTATATATATTGTGAAAAGCAATGGTCCCATAACACTCCCCTGTGGCACGCCAGAGGTTACTTTAACGTCTGTAGACGTCTCTCCATTGATAACAACATGCTGTGTTCTGTTTGCTAAAAACTCTTCAATCCAGCCACACAGCTGGTCTGATATTCCGTAGGCTCTTACTTTGTTTATCAGGCGACAGTGCGGAACTGTATCGAACGCCTACCGGAAGTCAAGAAAAATAGCATCTACCTGGGAGCCTGTATCTAATATTTTCTGGGTCTCATGAACAAATAAGGCGAGTTGGGTCTCACACGATCGCTGTTTCCGGAATCCATGTTGATTCCTACATAGTAGATTCTGGGTTTCCAGAAATGACATGATACGCGAGCAAAAAACATGTTCTAAAATTCTACAAGAGATCGACGTAAGAGATATAGGTCTATAGTTTTGCGCATCTGCTCGACGACCCTTCTTGAAGACTGGGACTATCTGTGCTCTTTTCCAATCATTTGGAACCCTCCGTTCCTCTAGAGACTTGCGGTACACGGCTGTTAGAAGGGGGGCAAGTTCTTTCGCGTACTCTGTGTAGAATCGAATTGGAATCCCGTCAGGTCCAGTGGACTTTCCTCTATTGAGTGATTCCAGTTGCTTTTCTATTCCTTGGACACTTATTTCGATGTCAGCCATTTTTTCGTTTGTGCGAGGATTTAGAGAAGGAACTGCAGTGCGGTCTTCCTCTGTGAAACAGCTTTGGAAAAAGGTGTTTAGTATTTCAGCTTTACGCGTGTCATCCTCTGTTTCAATGCCATCATCATCCCGTAGTGTCTGCATATGCTGTTTCGAGCCACTTACTGATTTAACGTAAGACCAGAACTTCCTAGGATTTTCTGTCAAGTCGGTACATAGAATTTTACTTTCGAATTCAATGAACGCTTCACGCATAGCCCTCCTTACGCTAACTTTGACATCGTTT
The DNA here is from genome assembly GCF_021461395.2 of Schistocerca americana. Classification (NCBI taxonomy): domain Eukaryota; kingdom Metazoa; phylum Arthropoda; class Insecta; order Orthoptera; family Acrididae; genus Schistocerca; species Schistocerca americana. Next base: position 190,243,259 of record NC_060122.1, on the reverse strand, counting down.
AGCTTCTGTTTGTCTGAGAGGTTTTGGCTGCGTTTAAACTTGGAGTGGAGCTCTCTTTGCTTTCGCAGTAGTTTCCTAACTTTGTTGTTGTACCACGGTGGGTTTTTCCCGTCCCTCACAGTTTTACTCGGCACGTACCTGTCTAAAACGCATTTTACGATTGCCTTGAACTTTTTCCATAAACACTCAACATTGTCAGTGTCGGAACAGAAATTTTCGTTTTGATCTGTTAGGTAGTCTGAAATCTGCCTTCTATTACTCTTGCTAAACAGATAAACCTTCCTCCCTTTTATTATATTCCCATTAACTTCCATATTCAGGGATGCTGCAACGGCCTTATGATCACTGATTCCCTGTTCTGTACATACAGAGTCGAAAAGTTCAGGTCTGTTTGTTATCAGTAGGTCCAAGATGTTATCTCCACGAGTCGGTTCTCTGTTTAATTGCTCGAGGTAATTTTCGGATAGTGCACTCAGTATAATGTCACTCGATGCTCTGTCCCTACCACCCGTCCTAAACATCTGAGTGTCCCAGTCTATATCTGGTAAATTGAAATCTCCACCTAAGACTATAACATGCTGAGAAAATTTATGTGAAATGTATTCCAAATTTTCTCTCAGTTGCTCTGCCACTAATGCTGCTGAGTCGGGAGGTCGGTAAAAGGAGCCAATTATTAACCTAGTTCGGTTGTTTAGTGTAACCTCCACCCATAATAATTCACAGGAACTATCCACTTCTACTTCACTACAGGATAAACTACTACTAACAGTTCTGGAGAACGTGATGTTGCCTTTTGTGTCACTAAGATTTGGTGATGATCAGATCATGTTCCAACAAGATCGCTCGCCTATTCGTATGGAACGTGTGGTTAAGAGGTGGTTCGACGACCATAGTAATATTACTGTAACAGAATGGCGACCTAAAGGAGCTGACATTAATCCCATTGAGAATATTTGGGCAGAAACGGTCAGAGTAATACGGGAAAAGGGACAGTCACCGTCGACTCGCCGACAGCTTTCTGATGTGATTCAAGACGCTGGGAGTGAGTTACTTGAATCTCCTAATTATGTGGCTAGAGTTGTGAGCTCAATGCTCAACAGATTTCGAGCCGTTGTGGAAGCCGAAGGAGGCTATACGCGATACTAAGCAGCATCAGCCGAGGTGGTTCTTTTCTTTTCAGCCATTAACCAATGTTTCACTTCAAGTTTTTCTTTTTTTCTTTTTTTACAGGCTATACAATGGGCCTTGTCATTGGTGGGGAGGCTTGCGTGCCTCAGCGCTACAGATAGCCGTCCCGTAGGTGCAACTACAACGGAGGGGTATCTGTTGAGAGGTCAGACAAAAAAAAATGGCTCTGAGCACTATGGGACTCAACATCTGAGATCATAAGTCCCCTAGAACTTAGAACTACTTAAACCTAACTAACCTAAGGACAGCACACACACCCATGCCCGAGGCAGGATTCGAACCTGCGACCGTAGCAGTCCCGCGGTTCCGGACTGCAGCGCCAGAACCGCTAGACCACCGTGGCCGGCGAGAGGTCAGACAAACGTGTAGTTCCTGGAGAGGGGCAGCAGCCTATTCAGTAGTTGCAGGATGATAGACTGATCTGGCCTTCTATCGCTAACCAAAACGGCCTGCCTGTGCCGGTACTGCGAACGGCTGAAAGCAAGGGGAAACCACAGCCGTAATTTTTCCCGAGGGCATGCCGCTTTACTCTATGGTTAAATGATGATGGCGTCCTCTTGGGTAAAGTATTCCGGAGTTAAATAATCACCCATTCGGATCCCGGGGGAGGGACTACTCAAGAGGACGTCGTGGAATGTCAGATCCATTAATCTGGAAGATACGTTAGAAAATTTGAAAAGGGAAATGGATAGGTTAAAGTTAGATATAGTGGGAATTAGTGAAGTTCGGTGGCAGGAGGAACAAGACATTTGGTCAGGTGAATACAGGGTTATAAATACAAAATCAAATAGGGGTAATGCACGAGTAGGTTTAATAATGAATAAAAAAGTAGGAGTGCAGTTAAGCTACTACAAACAGCATAGTGAACGCCTTATTGTGGCCAAGGTAGATACGAAGCCCACGCCTACTACAGTAGTACAAGTTTATACGCCAACTAGCTCTGCAAATGACGAAGAAATTGATAAAATGTATGATGAGATAAAAGAAATTATTGAGATACTGAAGGGAGATGAAAATGTAATAGTGGACAGTGACCACAATCTGTTGGATATGAACTGTAGATTAAAACTACAGAAACTGCAAAAAGGTGGGAATTTAAGGAGATAGGACCTGGATAAACTGACTAAACCGGAGGTGGTACAGAGTTTCAGGAAGAGCATAAGGGAACAATTGACAGGACTTGGGGAAAGAAATACAGTAGAAGAGAATGGGTAGCTTTGACGGATGAAATAGTAAAGGCAGCAGAGGATCAAGTAGGTAAAAAGACGAGGGCTAGTAGAAATCCTTGGGTAACAGAAGAAATATAGAATTTAATTGATGAAAGGAGAAAATATAAAAATGCAAAAAATGAAGCAGGCAAAAAGGAATACAAACGTCTCAAAAATGAGATCGACAGGAAGTGCAAAATGGCTAAGCAGGGATGGCCAGAGGACAAATGTAAGGATGTAGAGGCTTATCTCACTACGGGTAAGATAAATATTGCCTACAGGAAAATTAAGGAGGCGTTTGGAGAAAAGAGAACCACTTGTATGAATATCAAGAGTTGAGATGAAGATGAAATGGGAGATACGATACTGCGTGAAGAGTTTGACAGAATACTGAAAGACCTAAGTCGAAATAAGGACCCGGGAGTAGGCAACATCCCATTAGAACTACTGACAGCCTGCGGAGAGCCAGTCCTGACAAAACTTTACCATCTGGTGAGGAAGATGTATGAGACAGGCAAAATACTCTCAGACTTCAAGAAGAATATAATAATTCCAATCCGAAGGAAAGCAGGCGTTGACAGATGTGAAAATTACCGAACAATCAGCTTAATAAGCCACAGTTGCAAAGTACTAACACGAGTTCTTTACAGACGAATGGAAAAACTAGTAGAAGCCGACCTCGGGGAAGATCAGTTTGGATTCCGTAGAAATACTGGAACACTTGAGGCAATGCTGACCTTACGACTTATCTTAGAAGAAAGATTAAGGAAAGGCAAACCTACGATTCTAGCATTTGTAGACTTAGATAAAGCTTTTGACAATGTTGACTGGAATACTCTCTTTCAAATTCTGAAGGTGGCAGGGGTAAAATACAGGGAGCGAAAGGCTATTTACAACTTGTACAGAAACCAGATGGCAGTTACAAGAGTTGACTGGCATGAAAGAGAACCAGTAGATGGGAATGGAGTGAGACAGGTTTGTTGTCTATCCCAGATGTTATTCAATCCGTATATTGAGTAAGCTGTAAAGGAAACAAAAGAAAAATTGGGAGTAGGAATTAAAATCCATGAAGAAGAAATAAAAACTTTGAGGTTCGCCGGTCACACTGTAATTCTGTCAGAGACAGCTACCTACCTGGAAGAGCAGCTGAACGGAATGGACAGTGTCTTGAAAGGAGGATATAAGATGAACATCAACTTAAGCAAAACTAGGATAATGGAATGTAGTCGAATTATGTCGGGTGATGCTTAGGGAAATAGGTTACGAAATGAGACACTTAAAGCAGTAAAGCAGTTTTGTTATTTGGGGAGCAAAATAACTGATGATGGTCGAAGTAGAGGGGATGTAAAATGTAAACTGGCAATGGCAAGGAAATCGTTTCTGAAGAAGAGAAATTTGTTAACATCGAGTATATATTTAAGTGTCAGGAAGTGGTTTCTGAAAGTATTTGTATGGAGTGTAGCCATGTATGGAAGTGAAACATGGACGATATATAGTTTTGACAAGAAGAGAATAGAAGCTTTCGAAATGTGGTGCTACGTAAGAAAGCTGAATTTTAGATGGGTAGATCATATAACTAATGAGGAGGTATTGAATAGAATTGTGGAGGAGTTTGTGGCACAACTTGACTAGAAGAAGGGATCAGTTGGTAGGACATGTTCTGAGGCATCAAGGGATTTAGTATTGGAGGGCCGCGTGGAGGGTAAAAATCGTAGAGGGAGACTAAGAGATGAATACACTAAGCAGATTCAGAAGGATGTAGGTTGCAGTAGGTACTGGGAGATCAAGAAGCTTGCACAGGATAGAGTAGCTTGGAGAATTGCATCAAACCAGTCTCAGGACTGACGACCACAACAACAACATAATTTATATAATTTTTTAGGAAACGCAGTAAGTGGAATCTGAACAAGCAAATTAATTCACAGCAAGACAAGTAATATTTCATTTGCTAAGAGAAGGAATACTCTAGTTATATATTCATGCAGTCTCCAAAAATACATGACACACGTGTATATGCAAGAAGGGTAAAAAGCAATTCACGACAAATGAAAAATATTGAGGAGAAACTAGCCCATGAAGGCGTAATTGGAGAGCGAAGGGTTGGCTGAAAGGCGAGGTAGGGAGGCCCGATAAAGAAAGGAATAATCAAATACCCGATAGACTTCTAGTCGTTGACGCAGCAGAGGGCGGTTGGTATATGCGATTCGGAGCAACAGTCGATCAATAGGTTTATTTGCTGTGTTTTGAGGCTTTATTTTATAACGGCTAAACAGTGCTGCTTCATGAGACCCGCTACTTGTCCTCATGTAGCTAAACATCAGAGGTGTAAAAAATTCTGAGAGGTGCCGAAGTTCTCTGGAACAGTAATGTGTTTTAAACAAGAAGATGATTTTGTTCATTTCATTTCAACCAGTCACAGTATGCTTTGACATTCTAATCTTTGGTTTCATTTTATTATTATGTATCTTTTCTTCAGTGATATAAAGAATAACTGGTAGTTTTTAATTTGTGGAATAGCGTATTTAACAGATAATATTTTCAACAAGTCTGTAGTTATGTGACGTCTTAAGAAGCAAGTCAGAAATGGTGTTGTGGAAAGATCAGGTTGGTCTCTAATGGGTGACGACGGTCCAATAGCGAATACCAAACTATAGGTGACAAGTATTGTTGATGGTGAGGAGCAATAATCGATATGCCACTACTCTGTAATTGCATTTCTGAAGTTTGTCGTCGATCCTAGGACTGAAACCGATACTCTGTTTTACGTAAGGAATATAACTTTCAAAATTTACGTAGCAGCTCCGAATATTAATACACAGTATATAGATTAGGAACCTACTCCCATTGCCTTTAATTTTATTCCAACGGATGACATTGAGACAATAAATATCAAGAGGAATAACAAAACTCTCAGAATCAATAAAGCGAATTCAAGTGTCCAGTGGATTTAAAAGTTAGCTACACTAGCGAATAAATAACTTCCGGGAATTCAGCCAGGTAACACTTTCAGCGACCGCCGATATTTCGGCGGGAGAACACCCCGCCATTTTCAAGGCAAACTGCAACGGACAGGCGACGTACATGCAAATTTAATACCTCGGTTCTCGGACCCAAGCAGGAAAGATAACACACACACACTGAACACTAGTGCCACCAAAGATGGCCAAAGTCAGAGCTATCGATAGTGAGACTATGAATTCGCAGGTGAGGTAGCATTGAGTCTGTCCCTCTGTTTCTTGACAAGGGAGAGAGCCGGATTCCAAACAGAGTTTAAACAGAAACCTCCATCCCTGTTAACAAGGTTGCTCGCTAATTTAATCTCAACTGCCTCCCGAATCACACTGTCCCAATAGCTGGACGTGCATGCCAATATCTCGGTGTCATTATATAACATGGAGTGACCAGTATCCAAGCAATGTTCGGCAATAGCAGATCTATTTGGCTGCTGTAATCGTGTGTGCCGTTTATGCTCAGTACATCTGTCCTCCACGGTCCTGATAGTTTGACCAATATATGCCATGCCGCAGCTACAAGGGACACGATATACACCCGCCTTACGCAGTCCAAGATCATCCTTCGTTGTTTGGCCTCACGGTAGGGAGAATTTGATGGTCTTTCTAGAACATCTGTACTCGATCCACCCGAACATTCGTTTTACGATGGAGGTGGAAAAGGATGGTTGCCTTCCCTTTCTCGACGTGTTGGTTAGGAGGAAGGATGATGGATCATTGGGACATGCAGTCTACAGGAAACGTACTCACACCGACTTGTACTTACAAGCTAATAGTTGTCACCATTCGGCTCAGCGTGAAGGGGTACTTCGTACCTTGGTACACAGGGCACATATCGTTTCTGACGCTGAGACTTTGCCAGCTGAGCTGTCCCATCTTGAAGTTACATTTCGTCAAAATGGTTACAGTGATAGACAGATTGAACGTGCGTTGCGCTATCGACCAACTGTACATCAGGTGATTGATGATAATTCTGAGTCAACACCTAAGTCTACTGCCTTCTTGCCTTACGTAGGAAACACGTCCAATAAGATCGGTCGTATTTTACGGAAATACGATGTGAAATGTGTTTTCCGACCTCCATCTAAAATTAGAGCACTTTTGAGTTCCGTTAAGGATGATCTTGGACTGCGTAAGGCGGGTGTATATCGTGTCCCTTGTAGCTGCGGCATGGCATATATTGGTCAAACTATCAGGACCGTGGAGGACAGATGTACTGAGCATAAACGGCACACACGATTACAGCAGCCAAATAGATCTGCTATTGCCGAACATTGCTTGGATACTGGTCACTCCATGTTATATAATGACACCGAGATATTGGCATGCACGTCCTGCTATTGGGACAGTGTGATTCGGGAGGCAGTTGAGATTAAATTAGCGAGCAACCTTGTTAACAGGGATGGAGGTTTCTGTTTAAACTCTGTTTGGAATCCGGCTCTCTCCCTTGTCAAGAAACAGAGGGACAGACTCAATGCTACCTCACCTGCGAATTCATAGTCTCACTATCGATAGCTCTGACTTTGGCCATCTTTGGTGGCACTAGTGTTCAGTGTGTGTGTGTTATCTTTCCTGCTTGGGTCCGAGAACCGAGGTATTAAATTTGCATGTACGTCGCCTGTCCGTTGCAGTTTGCCTTGAAAATGGCGGGGTGTTCTCCCGCCGAAATATCGGCGGTCGCTGAAAGTGTTACCTGGCTGAATTCCCGGAAGTTATTTGAAAGTTGTATACGCCAGGAGAAACTCAGGTCTCACAATAGCGAATAAGTTTTCACTGACTACTTCATGCCTACGTTTCCTCAGTCAATGTTTGAAAGTAGGACTAGCAAGGTTTTTCCAAAAAATTGACAAATTGGAAGTCGAAGAGCAAGTTTCATAACTTACGATGACAACAAACGTTTTTCAAGTAGACTGATCACTGCAGGCATCCAACGATATTATTGTGTGTCACATGCGCAGTACGTAAACTGGCAACGCCACCAACATACAATGATACTAAGCTATGAAAGAAATGTAGCAAAATAGAGCATCCACACTGTCCATGTGATGGATAAGACGACTAATTCGCAACATAAATGTCAATGTATGCAGCAGTTTTTATTGGAAAGTGCTTCCTGGACCAAATAACGTGCATTTCCAACTTGTTCAGTGCGAATCATGTAGCAAATTTAATTTAAAGGACATAAAAATATCGAGTGGATTTACTAACATAATTATGAACCACTCAAGAACGTAAATCGACGGTCACTTAGTTCTCAAACGTATTCTACGGTGTTGCCATTGTCCATTAGACTAGCAGCAGGAAGAAAACTTTCGCTCAGCCGATGTGCGCTCGCGCTTAGAAGACGCCACAACTTCGTGGGAAACGAAATACCTCAAGTGTAAGCCACTGTGTTGCATTTGCATATCTGCGACTATGACTTGGCGCTAAAGTGTGGTTATCGATAGTACGTATGCTCAGATTGCAAATATAACATCATAAATAAAGACAAGGGGAAATGAATTAGGCGCGTTTCCAATTCCGTAACATCTAACATATTTTACTTATTCTATCTTAAACGAACTGCGCAAAAAATCATTCAGCAGAAGTGAATAACATTTTAGCAACACCAGATTATATTAACAGCTTCCCGGAGCGGGTTAGCCGTGCGTTCAAAGGCGTCATATCGCGGACTGCGCGGCTGCTTGCGCCCTCAGTTCGAATCCATCCCTGGGCGTGGACGTGTGTTAGGTTAGGTAGGATTATGTAGTTCTAGGTCAAGAGGACTGATGACCTAAGTAGTTTGATAACAAAGTTCCTATAGTCATTTTTTGGCCTTTCGCGTAAATTTTCTTTACATAAACGGCCGTATCTTTAGATTGCGTAGACATAGAAGCTCAATTTTTTACACTACGGAGGGACCGTGTACCGCAGAACGTACGATTCATTTCTACTTATTATGTCTACCCATACTCGAGGTAAACGGGTTTTAAGGGTTGGGTAGACAGATATACGGTCAAGAAAGTGAGATTAGTAGGGTTCCATTTTTACCGATTTAGGTGATGAGATCCTAACAACGAAAATAGCTACGACAGTGACTGAACATGAAAGCCATATAAATAATTCACCCTACTCTTTGTTCGAAATGTTCTAGTTGCAGTCGATACATCAGCATATTAATCGTAGTTAAGCTTTCGATTCAAATCACGTTTACAGGAATGCAATTAAAATCGATATGTCTATACACGTGGCAATTCAGATCCCCGTATTAATGCCACCGCGTTTTAGAAGTGCGAGCATTCCCACTGCGAGCTAGCTTAAGAAACACTTCGGCTAATGAACGTCTTCTGGCTGTGGCAAGTCTAATGGAGAATTCTAAACATTGTAGAATACATTTGGTAGCTACGTCGCCGTTTATTTCCTGGGGTGGTGCAGAATTATCCCACTAAATTTACTCGCTAATAACAGTATTTTGTTATATCGATAAACATCCCGAATGACTGTCACATAAGCGGTGACATAAAGGTTTTTGAGTCAGAAAGCTTTATGCAACAGAAAACTGCACGTCATTTTTCCATTTCCATTGCGAAATTACTGGCATATTCATGTCTGCGGTAATAATACAGGGCTGTTTGCCTGGGTTGTGTGTTAGCGCAGTGAAAGGTTTTGCTACTGCAAGAGAGGTCTGGTTTTTTTTCCGTTATAATCTCGATGGAGGCAGGCATACCATCAGTACAGCAATTTTGAGAAATTCTCGCGCCCCCACCAATACGTTTTATTGCTACCGGCGCCCTGTGGATGTCAATATGAAACTCTTATAGAATTTCATACATGTTACTGGCTACTTTTTGCGCTTCTGTCAATAACTGAATTGACTTAAGTGTGGCACTGAATTATTTTTGACTAAAATTTCGTTATGAATATTCATGCATTGTTAAACTTGCACACTTTCGTGGTAGATCAGCAATGGTAATCCAGTATGACCGATCTGAACGTTGACGCAGACCGTTTCGCGGCCGAATGCGCGTAATACTTTGCTAATTCGTAACGATCTGGTGTACTTTGTCTTACTTAAGCAGTTATGTTATCTCGATAAGCTGAATTCATGTGTATTAGTACAGTTCATACTAATTAGCGTATCGTCTTTCATTTACATCTTATATTTACGTGTTGCGTCTAACACTCTAATCAGCATTAATATAGTCTTACACATGATTGAAAACGATCTGACAAATTCGGATGGTTTTCAATTTCACACTTCTGCATAGTTGGTAGCACTTCGTCGCCTTGTCTGTTATGCTGTGTAGCAGACTTTAAAACTGTACAGATGAGCATAACAGAAAGGCGAGGGGTCTCGCTCGTTTTGTCCACAACTGTACGTTGTGATCCTCTCTGATCACCTGCATCCATTCACGTCCATTGTGCATTCCCATGGACTTGGGCAATTCCTGAAGGATAAGGCGAAAACCTACATGTCCAAAATTGTTACAGAGTGGCTCCAGGACCACTCTTCTGAATTTAACACCTCTGATGGACACGAAACACTCCAGACATGAACATTATTTAGCGTATCTGGGTTGCCTTGCGACAAGCTGTTCAGAAGAGATATCCACATCCACGTACTCTTAAGGACTGATGGACAGACGTGAAGGATTCGTTGTGTATGCTCCTTCCAGCACTACTTCAGACATTAACCGAGCCCATGCCCGTGAGGTTAGAAGTTTGTGAGTACATTGATTAATATTTCTGTGAGACTTATGTTTGATGCGCGTGGCAGATATCGCAGTTTTGTGGCCAGATGTCAATCTTTGAACTTCAGATTACCATTCGAACAGGTGTACAATTTTTAATTAGCGCAGGGCCACGTGGCGCGGAGCCCAAGTAACTGGAGGAGATGAATCTGACCCACTGGGGCTCATCTCTTCTAACCGCAATAAATAGGTTCGTATTTCGTTACATGCAGAAAGGAAATTAAGAGTTTGTCTATAAACAACCAGAAATTAAACGTCGAGTTACTTCATAGTTCCGTACTGCTCTCTCTCTCTCTCTCTCTCTCTCTCTCTCTCTATCTATCTATCTATCTCTCTGACTCAATAATTAACATTAAATCAAAATTTCCAATTACACACTTCCGGAAATGGTTTTCGGCAGGTTTTCCTTGGTTGTAATAATGATCTCTTCTGTCCCCTCGTCTTTTTGAATGATAAGATGTGGGTCCAACAATAGGCCAGATAAGTATTTCATCCATCTTCAGCAACTGTAGTCGTACAGAACGAAATAATAATCAACCAATTCCACAATATAAATTTAAATTCTTTAGTGGTTTCGGGCGCTTAGTGCCCTTCTTCAGACGATTATACCTATCACATTGCTTGTGAGTGTCAACAGTAAGGTGCTTACAGAAAAATACCATAGTCCTTTGGTTCATAGGGTCGCTTTTTTATAATAATTTCGTACAGGCACTGTAAACCATGGAATTTTGCTGTATGCACCTTATTGTTGACACAAATAATGCCATAAGTATAACCATCTGAAGAAGAGCAGTAAGTGATTGAAAACGGTAAATAAATTAAATTTCTATTGCAACTGGTTGCTTAGTATTTCATTATAATAGACAGTCCGTACGGGCTTGTAGTAGTCGCTAAATAGACCTTTGCTCCGTTGATTTATTGCGGTAATGGTAGAGTTAATTCGCTTACCATAGAAAGAGAAAGAGATCAGAGAATTCAAGTTAATAGTAAATCACTTACGGGAGAGGTGGTTTAAAACTTGTGCGTTTACATTAAAAAATTTGGTACTGACCTATAAAGGCTGCTTGTTAATGGAGTCTACAATCATTTTGAACATATAGCGAATTAAGCCACCTACATCAGTTAATATACAATGTAAGCGTATCGTTTTTGTACAGTTTTTAATATTTATCTTACAAAAACTGTATACTTTACAAATCGACGATTTGTGTAAGGAGAAAGAATAAATCATGAAGTAAGTTTGCAAATATTAGTTCCAGGTAGAAGCGGAGTAAAGAGCACTACAATCGCTGTCCTTTTAAGACTGTGTGACGCAAGGAGATGGCTCGGAGTGTTCTGTGGAATCACGACACAAAATCTCCGATTACGATGCAGCGAAAATTTCGAAAACAATAGGAAAGAGAAGAATCTGATGGAAGGAGTATTGTTGCGTCACACCTGAAATTTGAACACACCGTCAGTGAAAACTGCGAACAGGGCCCCCTCGGTCAGTGAAAAAAGTCACGGAGCTGTGCAACAACGCCCTTTCAAATCTACTCGACTCCCATCTATTGAATTAGGTATTCCTAGGGCCACAATGCGAAGAATTCTAGACAACACATTGCTTCTGCATGCATGTTAGGTCGAGATAAGGCACGCACACGCGTTACCAATAGATGATGGAAGCTGTAGAGTAGCTGTTACGACTGAGACATTGGCACGAATCTACACCAGAATAGTATCTTCAACGAATTTGTTTTTTTAGATAAGGGCTCTTTCCATCTGTCAGGAAAAGTTAACAACCACAGTGAGAGGATATTTGATTGTGAAAGTCCATACGCTGTCGTAGATTACGGCAGGGATTCCTCTGAACTGAAAGGCCCATTATTAACGTCGAAAAATCAGTAACAGTTAACATCTGTCTGGGTATACTGTAACAGTTTGCGGAACTGCAGCTGAAAGGCTTGCAGCCTTTTATACTTTTCTGACAAGACAATGAACCACCACACGGTGAATTGAATGTTAGAAATTTTGTTAATGAAGAATTTCGTGACAGATGGATTGCGTCTGATGGTCTCACTGCCTGGTCTATAAGATCGTCAGACATAACACCTTTAAATTTCTTTTTACGAGGTACCTATAGGACTGTATTTATGCTACACAAGTACCTGACATGAGTATGTTAAGAAGATGGATAACGGAAGTGGCTGTTCGAGCAACAAACGGCGCACGGTTTGAGGATCATTGACGTTCTATCAAAAACTTGTTGATTTTTTTCATTTGTCACAAACACAGATCTTTAAGATTTATAGTTTTGGCAAGAAAAATATTGATAACTGCACAAAAATTTTTTGTCCATCCCGTATGTTTTAATTCTAACTTTGTTTCGGATATCGCCATTACCAGGTCGTAACTTAGAGCATGCAGAACAGCATTAAGGGGGACATGCTCGTGAAAATGACCAAAAATTGAAAAAGAATTTCTTGGCTTATAGAAATGAGCATTTCATGCTGATTTCGAAAACGTATAGTTTATGGGCATTATCATTTTCCGTTCGTTCTAAAATTGAGGTTGAACGTAATGTTGCACAGGGGCCAAGCCCATCAGTCAGTTTGAAGAGTGTCAGAATACCTTATGCATTATTTTGTTCTTCCTTTTTCCGTCGTTAGTTACGGATTGTTAAAACATTTGTATTGTAGAAGGCACTGTCTCCTGGAACGAAAGTACAGGCATGTCTAGAAGGCTATGATTCGAATGTAAACAAAGATCTGAGAATATATGATTTCGGAATTTCATACGTGTGTGGGTTTGTGGTTATTGTGTGTTTTGTTTCTGTGTGTGTGTGTATGTGTGTGCTTTCTGTGCTACAAATGCCGGAAGTAAAGAAATTTAGCCACAAACGAATGTTTCGCGGTAATCAGTTCCAAACACAACCGAATAATACACATCAGTTGCTTCGAAAGTCGCCTGCAGAAACTGTGTCTAAGTGCAGTGCTTCTAGACGTAAACTTTCGCTTTCTGAACCTAATTAGAACAAGCATAGTAGTATTGCGACCCGCAATAACGACGTAAATGTTATTTTGAACCTATATATGGTGTCAATAATTTTGAAGAGTGCTGTGAAATGCAAATACTGCAGTTGTGAAGATAGTATTAACGTTTCTGAGGACATTTCAGCAAGGAACGGTGTTTCAAGTGGATTATTGATTTCCTGTAACTCGTGTAAGATGCACAGTGATTCTTTGACATCGCCAGTAACTGATAGTCGACATTAGAGTGTAAATATTCAGCTTTCTTATGCAATGCGATGTATTGGAAGGGGAAGGGTAGCTGCCCAGACTTTTTGTGCAATGATGGATTTGGCTTCACCTCCACTGAGGTTTGACAGATACATTAAATTAACACATAGTGCTTTACGTGGCGTAAGTGAACATTCAATGAAAAGAGCAGCAGAAGAAGCAGTAGCCTTGTCAGCGAATACAGACATTGTAGTAGCATTTTATGGATCTTGGCAGAAGAGAATTCATACTTCTCTGAATGGGGTTGTAACTGCACGTTTATTGGAATCGGTAAGATACTAGATTATGAATGTCTATCAAAGCACTGCCAGGCTTCACTAAGTAAATTTTTTGGCACCCATGTTTGTGTAAAGAACTTTGATGGCCCAAGTGGAAATAGGAAACGAATGAAGTTCTAAACACTTTTAGAAGAGAAGATCAGAGGTCAATCGTGATGTGCGGTATGTAGGCTACGTTGGGGATGGAGACTGTAAACGACACACAACTTTTGTTAATGACCGACCATATGGGAACACTCTGATAGAAAAGCTTGAATGTGTTGGGCTTGTACAAAAAGAATGGGAGCTCGTCTGAGATAATTATGTAAAGGCTTCAGTGGAAAAAAAATAAATTGTCACATGAAAAAAAATTAGGTGATCCAGGTCGTCTTACAAAAAGTGAAATTGATTCTTTGACTCCAAATTATGGATTAGCAATAAGGAGAAATGTAGGAGATTAGGAGAACTTGAGACGAACTGTTTGGGCAACATGGTTTCACAGAGTTTCAACAGATGAAACCCCACAGCATGGTTTGTGTCCAAAAGGGGAAGATTCGTGGTGCAAGTACTGGTTGACCAATGCTACAGGCATACAATATACCCACAAGCTTTCCTTACCACTTGCTATAATGGAGGCAATTAGGTCTATATATAGGGATCTGGCAAATAAAAATCTACTTAGGATATGTATGCATGGTCTCTCTCAGAATAAAAATGAAAGCTTCAACAGCTGTATATGGGAGAAAATACCCTAAACTGTATTTGTTTGGCTGACAGTGCTGGAGATTGGTATAATGGATGCTATAATAACATTTAATGGCGGGGCATTTTCAAGAATCAATGTTATGAAGAAATTGAACATCCAGGCAGGAAGTAATATGGCTTCAGCTATAACTGCTATTGATAAGCTGCGGGTAACCGATGCAGAAGCAGCTGCAGAAGCTACTACCAGGAAGTCAAGTATAAAGAAAAGAACGAAGAGAGAGAGAGAGTATGGAGGATAAGGGAACAGGAGGACAACTGGAGTATGCAACTGGAAAGTTGTAAACGAGCATTGTAGTAAGATAATAAGTCTGTAAATCTTATTCTCCGATTTATCGAAAACTTGAATTTTCAGAAATCACGTACAATTTTGTCCTAAACGACTGAAGTTAAACTCACACAATTGGTACAGATATTTAGAGTGACCGCCTCTACCTCCCTTGCATACTATTTCCTGAAAAATTTTTAACATGATGATGATGTCGGTGATATTTGAGCTACATTATTAAATATTTTTGTTGTAGTAAAATAAATTACTTGTCTTTTTCACAGATCGGCATGAGGGAAGAAACTGGAGGCATAAATTACTTACGTGACTGTTGTCTGTACACTGACTCTTTTTCCAAGCTGTGCAGGCGGTGGTTCCAAAGAAAATAGTACCTCAGTGAAGTAGTGTTCCGCTTTTTATACTATTACAAATATTGTTGTCAGTACCAAAATATAATAAATATCTCAATTATTTTATGGGAAATGCTTTGACTAATGACCCTAATTGTGTGTAAGAATTTTGAGCTATCTCTCATTTGTAGGTCAGTTGCAACATGAGGGTAAGGATAATGCTAGCAACGCAACCTGTTCAGAGGCGTGTCCCATTAATTGTCAGCATGAATAAAATGCCACCATAGGCACAGCCTGTATTGACACTGAACGCCGTTTTACAATTTCCGAGTTTCGAGTTGGTGACGGTGGTGCCCGAAACAACGTTATTAATAAAAACGTATGTGACGTGATGTAGGTGGTTTCATTCACAGAAAGCTATTTGTATTTAAGCAACCAGACAAAATTAGTTTTGTGGCAAGAGTGAATATTTACTTTAATGCGCGATGAAGCTAATTAGGAAACGTTTCTGGAGACGTTCTGTTTGAAGCTTTCGTCAGCCACATGTCTACATGATCTTTTTTTCCACTGGTAAGAAATTGTGGTAGGAAGTCTCAATGTGTTATTGGAGGCACTGCTTATAGTATTGCGTTGAGGTATGGCTAACATTTACGTACAAAATCCTGAAAGTGTCAAATGGTCATTGCCAACGACAGTAACAGGTGCACAATTACATAATTTACAATAGCATACCTGTCCACAAAATGGGAAACCTAATGGACGCCGGTAGTCAAATACTGACTGATGACGACACATTTGGAGAGTGTATCGATGACGTACTGCAGGCGTCGTTTAAGAACGGATGCTTGCAAGGGAACCTCCCCATCGCACCCTCCCCCCCCTCCCCCAGATTTAGTTATAAGTTGGCACAGTAGACCGGCCTTGAAAAACTGAACACAGATCAATCGAGAAAATAGGAAGAATTGGGTGGAAATATGAAAAAATAAGCAAAATATAGAAACTGAGTAGTCCATGTGCAAAATATGTAACATCAAGGGAACTGTGAGCTCAGGAGCGCCGTGGCCCTGTGGTTAGCGTGAGCAGCTGCGGAACGAGATGTTCAAGTCTTCCCTCCAGTGAAAAGTTTGCGTTCTTTATTTTCGGAAAGTTATGATCTGTCCGTTCGTTCATTGACGTCTCTGTTCACTGTAATACGTTTTGTGTCTGTGTTTTGCGACCGCACCGCAAAACTGTGCGATTAGTAGACGAAAGGACGTGCCTCTCCACTGGGAGCCGAAAACATTTGATCGCAAGGTCAAAGGTCAACCGATTCCTCCACAGGAAAACACGTCTGATATATTCTATACGACACTGGTGACGGCATATGCGTCACATGATAAGAATAAGTTGTCGACACACCTAACTTGTACACTTGTCGAATGGGAAAAAAGATTCTTCTACCTTGCCCGATTTAGGTTTTCATGTGGATGTGATAATCACTCCCAAAAAAGTGATGAAAACATAAGAGTTTGACACATAAACTGCAACAAATGAATGCGACAGTTTTACAGTTGCACAGTTTTCCCTGTGCTCTGTCAAAACATATGTTTTTAATGTTTTCTAATTTTTCAGTGTGTAGACCGTCAAATCGTGCGTATGTCCAAGCAAATCTGAACATGTCCTGGAATTTTGGAGAGCGAAGTTGATTATCTGTGAGTGCCTTAACTTTGATAATGGGCTGCTCACGCTAACCACGGGACCACGGTGCTCACGAGCTTATAATGCCCTTGATGTTGCGTATCTTGAGCATGGTCTACTCAGTTTGTATATTTTGCTTATTTTTGTCGTAGTTCCACACAATTTCTTCCTGTTTTCTCAATTGATCTGTGTTCAGTTTTTCAAGGCCTATCCACTGTGCCAACTTATAACTAAATCTGAGGGGGGTGCGATGGGGAGGTTCCCTTGTTAGAAATTCCACCCCTAAGGGTGTCAGATAGGAGATGAAAGGTTTTTAGAAAATTAGTCCCTTACGGGACTATATTGAAGCTAGACCTACGAAAACTGATATTCGGTATCTCGACCCGAAATCAAGAAATAAGTATTTCAGCATGTTTGGAAATGTAACTCCAATGGGGATGAAATAGTGGGTGGAGGCTTTTTTTGTTATTAAACAACTAGCACAGTACTTTTAAAGCTACATGTATGAAACTTGGTATTTGACTTCTCGGGTACAAATAAAAATGTATATTTCAATGTTATTGGAAATTCAACGCTTAGGAGGATGAAATACGACTCATTCCCTGACTCATCACTGCCCAGAGGAAAGGAGGATAGAAACTCGAAATTAGGAGCAGGTGAGGCTCTTATACAGCAGGCGTCATTTAACAAGGCATTGTTCGAATCACTCTGAAGGATGTGAAATAGAAAAGAAAAGGTTTTTTTGAATATATGGCGCTATGAAGGCCGGTCAGCAATTAAAACGATACATGTTTCATCATTTTTGAAACTGAACTACTAAGGGTGAAATAGTCAGCGAAAGTTTTTTTTTTCTTTTTTAAATAATTCATTATTGAAGAACTACTACTGCATTTTTAAACCTACAGCTGTGAAAATTGGTATTTCAATCCTCAGCAGTAAAAAAAATTCAATTTCCAACGTTTTTTTAAAAGCAACTTTCCATGGTAGTAAAATAGAGAGTAAAAATTTTTATGAAATTATTTCATTATAAGAGCGTTTTCAAAGCTAAATGTGTGAAAATTTGTATTTGGCTTCTCAGTTAGAATTTAGGAAAATACGTGTTTCACTCTTCTTGGAAATTCAACAACCAGGAACAAAAATAAGAGATGAAAGTTATTAAGTTCGCTGCATTAAAGAAAAATTTTAAAGGTATGGAAATTGGTATTTCACTTCTCAATCAGATGTGAAGAAATATGTGTTAGAGGAAAAAACATTCTATTGAAATATCATTAGTAGAACGCAAGAGGCTTTATCAAGAAAATCCTTGTACTCCAGCTACTAGAATCGCTTTTTGGTCAGAAGTACATTACGGAACGACAATGCCTCTAGGTCCTTAACTAGCGTGAAAATTTGTGAACAAAAAAAAAAAAAAAAAAAAAAAAAAAATCGATTAAAGAAAAAAATAAACCTGTGTAGACTATATAGTCTACATGTACGAAGCAACGAGTCCTAAGCTAGTTATAGATGAGTGTTATCATTGCAATTCTAATCCATGGCTTCACTTGTATCAACACAGAAGCGTATTTATAATGCAGCCTGCGTGAGTTAATTACAGAGTTTCTCCTTATTTTTTTATTCACTAGTAGATACGGATACAGTTTAAATGAATGCAAGGGCTAGGTCGAGTTGGGTGTGATACATTTCTTCCAAAGTGTATTTCATCAAAATCACATTGCTAACTTAGTGTTTTTACTGTAAAAGATTCCCCACAGAAACGCAGTAATATTCACTAACAGGAAACTAACATGTAACCATGACAATATTACAATATGAATCTATATGTAATATCTAACAATTACGTAGATACGCCTTTACAGATTTCACGGCACGTACGAACACAAATTAACTAAGTTCATTTTAGAAGAAGTAACATAACAACAATCGTAACCTCTTTAATGAGGCCGTATGCTTAAAACTTATAATTTATAAATCTTCCAGTACCCATGTATGGAAATCACTACCGGATAAATGTATGGCATTAAACTCTAGATAAATTTTGCACACACCATGCAACCATCAGAACGTAAAACATTGTCCCTTACCTGACTCTCAAGCCAAATAAAAGTTATACAGTACTGTTCATGAATTGTCAAATAACCTGGCACCGGTTAAATATAGCACACCAACAGCACTTGAACCACCTTGCACATAACTCTTGAGACAATCAACTTGTATTAAGCTATCAGCACCCACTGTTTTCTGCATAATTTCCATGGAAATTTCCGAATAATAACGAAGGACAATGAGCCTTTTTGCGGCGCTAGCAAACTATACCCGTGTCCACAACACGACAACGAATGGCGATTTTGAAGGAGCCCGGCTACACAATTCGAACTAAGGATCTTAACATGTTAAATAACCAGATGGTAAGCGCCGCTGTCAGCAGTCTGGCCTTTTCTTATGTGTTGGTGGACGTGCAGTTTATAATACCAATTTTTATCTTAATTTAATTATTGATATTTTTTGTAAGCAGAACCTTGTACTTATTTATCTCCTATTTTCCACTACCTCACTTATAGGCTTCAGGTAAGTATTTCACATACGTCGTCTATGCTTCTCTTGAAGAATAGATGGTAGAATTGTGAAGACATCGTCAATACGACGATCAAAGCGCCAGGGTTCCATTGCTGCATGGATCCAGGGTCTAATACATGGAGGATCTGGAACTCGAACTCGCTTCCTGGCGTGCACTGGGTGGGAAGCCTCTCTGCTGTTTGTCTACTGACGTACAGGTAGACCATTAATTATGTTCTGTCTGTATACGGCTATCATTAGCTACTCTTAATCCGACAGAGGTGCTATACTACAACAGAGGAAGCGTTGTTCTCCACAAAACCATCGGTAGTTACGTTGGTCCGCCACTATCTGGTACTCTTCACACAACTCGCGGAATTCACTATTAAATTATCCCATTATGTTGTTATTCTCTGCCATTTTTTTGCGGAATATGCTATGATGCTATTAATTTATACACTGCGCACGTATTCTACCTCGCGAAACCTCTCTTTACGTCTGCGTTCACGGAACCAGCCCGCTCCAGTAGGTCTATTAAGTTTTTCCAGCGTAGAGCGTAAAGTTCTGTTGGAGGTGACATAGATCTTTACTTTACGATGAGACAGCTACCGTTGACTGTTCAACGTGAGTGACCTTACCTAACATATTATATACAGGGTGACAATTACTGAACTAAATGAAATAAAATCGTCATAAGTGCTGAACGGCTTGCTTTAGGACGTTCAAACAGCACGGTTGACCGCAGGGTATGATGGGCATTAATATGCGGTTTGTGGTTGGGTTTAACGACGAAGCCCACTTTCACTCGATGGGTTCATCAATAAGCAAAATTTTTGAATGTCGGGGACTGGTAATCCCCATTTCACGATCAAGAAGTCTCTTCACCCTAAACAAGTGACCGTTTGGTGTGCAATGTCCAGTCACGAAATAACCGGTGTGACATTCCATGAAGGCACGGTGACTACACAACGGTACGTGAAGATTTTGGAAATGGTTTCATCCCCATTGTCCAAAGTGTCCCTCATTTAGAGAAGACGTGTTTCATATTAAGACGCAACTCGACCCCATCGAGAGTGTTTGAAGCCCTGAGGGCTCACTTTGGGGAACACATTCGGCTACCCAGAAGCCACTGGCAATGGCCTTGATTGGCCTGGATATTCTCTGGATCCGAACAAATGCGACTCCTTTTTGTGGGACTATATTAAAGACAAGGTGTACAGCAATAACCCCAAGACCATTGTTGAGCTAAAAACAGCCATTCAGACGGTCATTGACAGCACCAACTTTCCGACACTTCAGCGGGTCATGCAGAATTTTGCTATTCGTCTGCTCCACACCACCGCCAATCATGACAGGCATATCGAACATGTCATAATCTATTTCCGAAGATCTATAGTGACGTTTACATGTCGAATAAAGAGTGTGCACGCCGCAATTTGTAACGAATTTACGTTTGTTTCGTATAGTTCAATAATTGTCACCCTGTATGTGAAATCACATACCCCGGAGAGGGAAATGTTATTGACAATCACCTTACAGATTTTATAAAGTGACCAGACACAAGGCTGAACATGGTACTACCTGGCAGCATACCACTGCAAAATGAATCGTGTGTCTGATACCTGTGCAATGCTGTTTAGGCATGTACTTGACTATTTTTCAATTACTCTGTTATCGAATATAATTACGTCACTTCAGCAATTATTGGTAATTGCCCACCTCTATTGCCGTTGAAATCACAAAATATTCCATGAATAATGACGTTGATATTTTCGTCTCTGGAAACCGGTACTGTCACGCTATTACACTGCAATGTTGATGCACTATTGCGTGGGGGCTTAATTATTAAATTTGAAAATCATTTTTATTTTTGGTAGCTGTATGTCCGATTACGTAGTCTCGTAAACGGTTGGCCCTGACTAGTAATTGTACGCAATCTGACTGCATAGAACGACAACAAAGAATGAAATGAAAATTTCGTTAACACAATTAACTAATTAAGTCGCCAGCAACTATAAAACCTACGAAGGCAACAAAGCACAAGTATAACTGTTCTGTGTGTGGAAGTATGACTCAACGTACATATCTGGCACGGTTCTTCTTCAATAAGGCAAGAAATTTTAAATACCAATTATACTGACATGATAAAAAAATTAGAAATACTATAATTGCGCAAGAAAACCAGAATTACACTCTAATACAAGAACACAAGCCAGATGCTTTGTTGACTGAACCTGTAATTACGCATTATTTACGACATTGAGATAATAAAAAGAAAAGGAAATTTTTTTTTTTCTTTTACCTTCATATATTGACGAAAATCACTCTAATCATTACAATATATCTCCACACCGACTCTCTACTACCACATTTCAACAAGAACTGACTACTGCCACATCTCGACAAGCACTCTTCATTACCACATCTCAGCAAGCACTCTCCACGAGTTCTCAACAAGCACTGACTACTACGAGTTCTCCCCAAGCACTGCCAGTGGAGGCGGCTGAATAATACACCTTTCATATGCCCCTCCTCCACGGGCCAGAATTTGATGGTATTTTTGCCAGCATTGGTGGTGAAAATACCACCAAATTCGTCCACAAAAATACAGACAAAAATAAAAGATAATATTAATCCGTAAATATCACATAATTAGATAAAATTTTGGCTTTGTACTGACCTTTCAATAACCTAATATATAAAATACAGTAAGCAATACAAATTCTTTCATACATGTGACTTTACATAATAGTTTACACAATACACAAAAAAATCAGTTTATACAAATGTTCACATAAAATGATTTAAAAAAAAAAAAGTAGTTGATAGTTCCAGCAGTAGCACCCAGCAATGGTCAACAGGTGCAAACACCAACAAGTGACATCATTTTAGTAAAAGCAGTTCCATCAGTGGCACCCAGCAATGTTGACAGGTGCAGACAGCAAGAAGTAACATTATTTCAGTAGAAACAGTTCTAACAGTGGCACCCAGTAATGTTGAGCAGGTGCAGACGCCAACAAGTGACATTATTTCAGTAGGATCAGTCCATTAGTGGCACCTAGCAATGTTGAACAGGTGCAGACACCAACAAGTGACATTATTTCAGTAGAATCAGTCCATTAGTGGCACCTAGCAATGTTGAGTAGGTGCAGACACCAACAAGTGACATTATGTCAGTAGAAACAGTTCCATCAGTTGCACCCAGCAATGTTGAACAGGTGCAGACACCAACAAGTGACATTATCTCAGTAGAAGCAGTCCATCAGTGGCACCCAGCAAAGTTGAGCAGGTGCAGACAGCAGTCCATAATATTCACTATCACTAATCACACTGTTCATCAGAGTTTATAAGCAGAAATTAAACATGTCCTAGTGGCACCAATCATGTAGAAAAAGTGCAAGTAACAGTCCATAATATTCACAATCCTAATCACACAGTTCATCAGCAGAAATTAAACATTTCTAAGTGGCACCCATTATGTTGAAAAAGTGCAGGTAACAGTCCATAATATTCACTATCACTAATCACACAGCTCAGGCATGAACAATAGTTTGAATGCACATACAAATGCTTTTACAAAATTATTCTCAATGCTCATACAGTAAACATACAAATTCTAATAAACACACAAATGATATCAGATAATTGTCATATTAACTATTACAAATACTCAAATATCAGTAAACCTATAACATTTATGGGTGTCAGTGCAAGCCACTACAAACAAATAAAATAGTATTTAGGAGATAGGTGGGTAGGATTAGAAAAGGAAAACACACAAAACACACTCACTCATCTTTCATCCACGTTAAGTACTACTGTGTAATTGAATAGTGTTAACTGTGTAAATGCATTTCTGTCAAAATTTGATGTTCATCACATGTACCAAGTAGTAGTAGCAGCAATGTATAACAGTCATTAATAGTTAAGTCAACATCATAGTCATTATGTCAAGACCAATGTTTGCCGAACCAAATCAAATGTACGGTTGCTGAACAACTGTCAGTGAGCCAAGATATGCAATTACTTCCTCTCTCCAAAAAGAAAATAAATATGTACTGCTTATTGATTTAACAAAGTGTGTGTAGACAATCTTCCTTCTACTTTAGTGTTCTAGTCTTCTATCTTCATCCTCCTTGTTCCATATAGACCAACAAAAACAAAAAACAAAAATATGCTCCTCACTTACTTACCTCTTATCCACCAAAACTCCAATAATCATCAGCATCACATAATCTCAATACTTCAATAATACCTCTTGCGTCGATACATATAAATCTTATCATCAATATCATTTACCTTACCTCTTGCCCACAAAAACTCAAATAATCATCAACTTCATATAATCTCAATAATACCTCAATAATACCTCTTCAATACGGCGATACATATAAACCTTATCGCCAATATCATTTCACTTCCATAACAACTCTTTCCTCTAGTCAGTCTCCTCGAACAAGTACAGATAAAATCCTATGGCAATGCATCCCATACAATCCGAAGACACACTGTCAACACACAACCTCTGTGTAATCCATCTGACCCAAGTCTTCTACTCATTATAAATTATAAGGTCCATTTTGGTTACCTTGTCCATCATTAAATAAAAGAAATGCATACATGACCTCTAACAGACTTTAGTTCGAATAACTCTCAGTAATTAAGTACGATTATGGAGTGTGAATGATCATAATATTTCACAGTGTGTACACCACTTCAAGAATTATGGTAAACAGAAGCAAACATGTGGAGTATTTCTTGTGTCAAGTGTCACTTCCTATTTCAATTGCTCACGAAAAATGCGGTGTAATAACTGTCAATGGTCTAAACCTAATTTTGGTATGTCATGTCGTTAGCTTCCTTCCTATTAGCATAAATTTATACAGCTTTCATAAAACCTCCAGCTCATGTGACTTCTATGAAGTTTCTTGTACTAATGTCGTTTATGTCGAATTATAGCAGTTCATTTTCCTATCCTAAAAATATAGGGCACTGAGCGTAAGCAAAACATGCAATAGCGAGTAAATATACCAGTAGAGAACAGAATGTCAACAAGTGGATGCAGCACAATTCTTACACCGAGGCTCTGCCAAGCGAACAATCTATCATTAATACAATAGTGTGACCTAAGCTCCATGTTTGTACACAGTACATCAGCATTTCTATATACCAAATTAAAGAGTAGTTATGACAACAAACAGAAATGCATATATATGCAATCCATACGCATAGCAGCAAACATATATCTTACGTAATAAACAGGTCATTAGCATCATATCAGCATAAGCAAATAAATGTTCATATGTCATCTTAATAAGTAAACATGAAGGCGAAAGCAGATAAATCACAAAGTATAACTTACATACATATCAGCACTACTAATCAGGTGACAATTATAATTTAAATAAATAAGCACAGCAGATACATAATAAAAAAAATGACATCAGTGAAAAAGCAGTGCAGCCAAGCGATGAATAATATACACAAGTTACAACCCTGTTCATTAATAAAACACTGACAAAAATCAGCGAATGTACGCAAGCACGTCGCTTCACAAGTAAATTCATAGAACATGAAATTAGCACAAAGTATGAATCACGTAATTGCGAGCAGCAAATTACGTCTAAAGTACCTAAGTGGAAATATGTTACCTGAAAAATAAACTCAATTAATAGTTACCTTTTTAGTTTATTACTTTTTTCTTCGAAATTACATTCTTTCTGAAATTTTCTCGATAGCAAGTCCTCTTAACGTCGGAGACACACAGAATTTACCTGAAGTTCTTAAATATTTTATACAAACGTATACTGAAAAATACTGAACGTTAATAACATAATTTATCAAGTCACTATAGCTTTATAGTGAATTTAATCGGAGAACTTAGACTGTGTATTTGTTTACGGCTGTCAGTGCATTCGCACTGAGCGCTCGATCAGCTGTAGGCGCGTGACGTAGGAAGCAATTGTTTGCGGTCAACGACTGCCTTGTGCGGCGCGCAGACTTGACTGATGCTTTAAGTATATGCCGCCGCCAAAATACAGCGCGGTGTCCTTGTATTCTCTGCATGTTTACGTTAACTGTTGGTTTCTCGAAAGTATGTGATTCCACAAAAATTTTAACGTTTGATATATGATGTATTCCCTTAGAGCGTGGTGATTTAAGAGTTTCTACTTCAACAGTGTTATCATGAATAATTTTGCGAATTCTATATGGACCGTTATAAAGCAGAAAAAATTTGCGACACAAGCCTTTTCCTTTGTGAGACAAACGATGAGACTTAATTAACACTATTTGACCAACTGACAATGTTTTTAAACGACCAGGACGTTTAGATGATTTCTCTCTTCTAGCAGCCGCAGATGCAATATTTTGTAGAGCCAGGTTCACAACTTCAGAATGCCGCAGTTTCCGTGTAGGCGGAAAAGGAACGATTTCAGATATGCGATTTGTCGGTGCTTTGTTTTTTAATATCGGTATAGGCGGTAAAGAAGTTGAGTCATTAGGAAGTTCATTCAGAATGTTTTGAAAAATATGAAGATACTGATCCCAAGTTCTGTGATTCTGATGACAAGAAAGACGACACAATTTATTGATTTCCTTCATCCATCTCTCTGAAGCGTTAGATTTAGGGTGAAAAAGTGAAATGAAAATTGGTTTAATTTTACGACGCCGTAGAGTCCAATGCCAAATTTTAGAACGAAACTGTGATCCATTATCTGATATAACCTTATCAACATGACCAACTTCTTTAAGAAAATGGTTAATGAAAGCATTAGATACTGAACGAGCTGTTGCTTTGCGTAACGGTGTAAAACACACATATTTTGATGTCAACTCCACTGCTACGAAAATGTACGCAAAACCATTAGTAGAACGAACCACTGGACCGAACAAATCAACTGCAGCCATGTCCTTTAATTTCGCTGGAATGATAGGAAACAACGGTGCTCTGTGAGAAATTGTTGGCGGCTTAGCCTTTTGACATAATTTGCATTTGGCCAGAACAGATCGAATACGTTTTTCCATATTACTGAAGTAGCAATTTTCCCATAATGTATGAAAGCATTTTCTGGGACCAACGTGTGCATAACTGAAATGCATATACCACATCAGCTTATTAACCCACTCATCAGGAATACAAACTAACCAAACAGAGTTGTCGACCGATTTTCGTTTAAAAAGAACTTTCCAGATAGTTCACAAAAACGAGGTGTGGCCAAATTGTCCAATCTAACAAAGCGTCTAAGAAAATTACAGACACCAAGAAAACTACGAACATCACGTTTTGTGGTAGGAACAGCATAATTACGAATAGCGTCTAGTTTCTCTGGATCAGGAAGAATACCTTCTGTGGAAATAATGTGACCGAGAAATTTCACCTGAGAACGACCAAATTCAGATTTTTCCAAGTTCACTGTAATGCCAACTCTTGCAAAAATACCTAATAATGAATCCAAAATTTTGTTATGCTCACTCCAAGAACGTTTAGCAATAAGAATATCGTCAACATATGAAGTAATATTGTTACGAAGATAAACAGGTAAAATTTCATTTAAACTACGAATTAATGCTGCTGAAGGTACAATAAGTCCAAATGGTAAATAACGAAATCACTTTTAGGTAAAATAGTCATATCCGGTTATTCTTTAGATAGATTGATAGTCGAAGAGTTGTTTTGACAGATGCAAAGAATAGTAAAAGAGTAGCAGCGGTGCAGAAAACTAAAAGGGAAATAGCACCACTACAGCTCGGGGCCCTATGCACGCTACGGCACATATTCACTTAGTGTAGTGAATCCCCTGAGGACCTTAATAGCCGCACATAATTTCCAGTTTGTGACTTAATGGCAACTTTGACGGAAGTGCGTACATAAATTGATCTAGCCATGAACATGGATGTATGTCATTCTTAGAATTGCGGAAGATCTTAAATTTCCGAACAGTCAAAAAGTGTTTATAGTCAAAGTTTTCGCCTCGTGGCGACAAAGACCTACCGCGTCTGTCCCTGTCCCAATGTCGATTATTGTCAACTTCGCGCGCCTGGCGCTCTCTTGTTGCTTCTCGTAAATGAAATAAATTACTTTCTTCAAACCCCTCTGCTATCTGTGATTCTAAATTTCCTTTGCCGTCTTTACCTACGATTTCGCCTTCAATTTGTTTGACTTGCTTTTTTAATGCCTCAAATTCCCTTTTCACGCGTTCATTAAATTTTCCCTGATTTTCAACATGCTTATTTATGTTCTGATACTCTTCGGTTTCTGCAAATTGCAATGATGCTGTATCATCTGAATCTCTGTCCCCACTTAAACTAAGACTTGTCAGTTTATCTGAAATCTTCTCAACTCTTTCCGATAAATCACCTATTTGTTCTTTCTGTTTATTTACGTCTTCCGTAAGTGTCGCGACTCGGGTTTCAGTATTAACACATTTGGTAGTTAACTGTTCATATTGTTCTGTTAGATTATTTATTCTGTCATTTGGTACGGATTCCTCGATTCTCTCAAATATTTCTTCCTTATCTTTTGCACGTTGTAAATTTAACTCTGAAAATTTCTGTACTATCACGCGATCTCTTTCTTCCTGTTCTCTATCCTGTTCCCTTTGTCTAATCTCTACTGCAACTAATCTGAGCATTCAAAATCGGTTGTACTACTTCTCTGATTTCTTTCTTTAATTCATCTTTCATATTTTTGAAACATGTCCCTATTCGTGAATCTAACCGTCTTTCCAAAGTTCCCATCTCTGTTTTTAATTCAGATCCTAACCGTGTTTCTATTGTTCCCATCTCAGTTCTAATTGTTCCTATATCAGTTTTAATTTCAGATCGAAAATTTAATATTGCACTCATCAACTGCTCCATATTAACTTGTTCGAAATTCTTTTCGCCCCTAACATTTCCCACAAAACCAGCTTCCTTTGTCATAGCTGTAAGGCCATCTGTGTTCGATACTATTACAGAATCTTCTGTCGTTAATCTCGTATTCTGTGAATTTTCTGATTGAGAAAAATTTTGAAATGGTTCCGGACTATTTTCCCGACTTATTTAATTGTTTTCCGCTTCATTATTCATCACACTGTTCTCCTGTGTTGGCGAGTTCGCCATGTTAACAATTTCCTCATTCTCACTATTCATCTTTTTTGCCTTTTTCATTGATCGCGTAATCATTTACAAAATATACAAAACTCGTCACTATATGAAAATTACACACAATGACACTTTATCATCAACAATATCATTCACACGAAATGTTTCCCTCAAACACGATTAACGAACAATTGAAATAATTGCACTAAATTGTCAAACGCGTATACAAGACAACAAAATTAAATTCTGAAAAAATAAAAAATAAAAATACCATGAGAAGAATGACAATTACCAAATCTACACATGCAAAGTAGACTACAATTACTAAACTACAAATTACTACAACAATACTACTGTCTACTATTTTTACAATCAGAAGAATTCCAAAGGACGATCCGAAGCAGCGGTCGCCACGTGCATGGGGGCTTAATAAAATACAATGCAAATATTTTTGGTAGCTGTATGTCCGATTACGTAGTCTCGTAAACGGTTGGCCCTAACTAGTAATTGTACGCAATCTGACTGCATAGAACGACAACAAAGAATGAAATGAAAATTTCGTAAACACAATTAATTAATTAAGTCGCCAGCAACTATAAAACCTACGAAGGCAACAAAGCACAAGTATAACTGTTCTGTGTGTGGAAGTATGACTCAACGTACACATCTGGCACGGTTCTTCTTCAATAAGGCAAGAAATTTTAAATACCAATTATACTGACGTGATAAAAAAATTAGAAATACTATAATTGCGCAAGAAAACCAGAATTACACTCTAATACAAGAACACAAGCCAGATGCTTTGTTGACTGAACCTGTAATTACGCATTATTTAAGACATTGAGATAATAAAAAGAAAAGGAATTTTTTTTTTCTTTTACCTTCATACATTGACGAAAATCACTCTAATCATTACAATATATCTCCACACCGACTCTCTACTACCACATCTCAACAAGAACTGACTACTGCCACATCTCGACAAGCACTCTTCACTACCACATCCCAGCAAGCACTCTCCACGAGTTCTCAACAAGCACTGACTACTACGAGTTCTCCCCAAGCACTGTCAGTGGAGGCGGCTGAATAATACTCTCTGGCGCAATCTCTGGCGCTGTGGCTCAGTGTAGCCACCTTTCACTATAGCTCGCAACATTTGCATCGATTCTATCGAAACTTTGCTTATTGGAAGTCCTAACTCGGAAGACGTGGTTCAGAGCTTAATATTAAGCGTATATTCCAGCTAAGGCGGAGTCATGGGTTGGCAGAATCTCTAAAATAATTTCCGAATTTTTTGGAGCGCGATGATTTCCGTGGTCTGGCAGAATCTCTAAAGTAATTTACGAATTTTTTGGAGCACGATGATTTCCATATGCCCATATTGGTACTTTGTAGACAATACTGTCACTTTTATACGTGTTGGGGCATTTGTTTAGCCTGTATACCAATGGATGGTAGTCACACAAAGCCTGGCATTATGCGTTATTGGTATTATGATTGCTCTTTATTTGTGTAAGGTGTACTAAATCGAATTTTCGTCTCTGTTTTATTTATATTACGACAAATGTATCATACAGACAATTTAGGTTGCGACAATATTTAATTCGTGCTTGCATTGTGTGAGGCGTCTCGCAACTTATTATGGTACGTAGTTTTTTTGGACATATAGACTCTGACATTGCCTTTGGAAACGTCTTATCTTCCATTGTTCCAGATTCTGGTCGTGTGATTGGTAATAAAAAGCACCTTATTCTTTTCTTTCATTCCAGACAAGAAATTGTGTTATGTTTGTGTTTGTGGTGGTGGTGTGATTAGTTACTTGTGTCTATTTTCGCAAGCCATTTTTGCGGAAATACTACTGAACGGATCTAATACTCACTTTACGTATTTAACAACGTGGACAGCGATGCTGACGCACTTTTTAGAATACTGTGAGCAATAGTATCGTAGAAATACATTCCGTATGTCATTTAGTAAGTCTTCAGGCTGCAGCCTGCAGTTATTTACATGACATTTAGTACGCCTGCGTTATTTGTAATAATAGCAATTACTGGAAATAAATAGCCTCGTTTAGAACATTTATAGTGAATAAACGAAGCGTTTCCTTTGGCCCTCCAAAACTGGTGCCTGAGAACCTTTTAAAATGCTGCAACGAATACTTAGAGGATGTACTGAACTCAGCTGGATGTGTAAACACCGTATTTTTTATGCTGTCACGGAAAGCTTATTTGCCTTCTTAGCTGGCACGTATTTTTCTGCAATTCTAAATATAATTTGTAGAACGTCCAATGCTGAAATCTAGCATTACGGTATACTTCAGAGTTGTGAACACTAATTTAGCCAACAGATATATATGTGGAAATTAACTCGTTCTTCCTCTTATGCTGTAGATCTTTTTTTTTTTTTTCTTTTTGCAATATCATGACATCAAATAGTGTTTTTCTTGTATTAACTCCAACTTACAATACAAGCAAAGTACTTTTTCTTACTACAGATTTATTTTGTGGACATATTACAATATTTGCAACATATTAGATGCAAAAAATAATTAATTTACCATCTGTTGAGTTTTTAATTACTATGACATAGCACAGAATGACC
Organism: Schistocerca americana; assembly: GCF_021461395.2. Taxonomy (NCBI): domain Eukaryota; kingdom Metazoa; phylum Arthropoda; class Insecta; order Orthoptera; family Acrididae; genus Schistocerca; species Schistocerca americana. The sequence continues at coordinate 190,212,292 of NC_060122.1, read as the reverse complement.
TAAGTCGAAACAAGGCTCCTAAGTAGACAATAGTCCAGTTGAACTACTGATAGCCTTGGGTGAGCCAGTCCTGACGAAACTCTACCATCTGGTGAGCAAGATGTGTGAGCCAGGCGAAAGATGAACAAAATAATCCCAGTCCCAAAGAAAGCAGGTGTGGACAGATGTGAAAGTTACCGAACTTCAGTTTAATAAGTCACGGCTGTAAAATACTAACACGGATTCGTTACTGACGAATGGAAAAACTGGTAGAAGCCGACCTCAAGGAAGATCAGTTTGAATTCCGTAGAAATGTTGGAATAAGTGAGGCAATACTGACGTTGCGACTCATCTCAGAAGGCAGGTTAAGGAAGGGCAAACCTACATTTTTAGCACTTGTAGACTTAGAGAAAGTTTAGGCAATGCTGACTGGAATACCCTCATTCAAATTCTGAAGGTGGCATCTGTTAAATACTGGCAGCGAAAGGCTATTCACAACCAGATGGCACATATAAGAGTCGAAGGACATGAAAGGGAAAGGAGTGAGACAGGGTTGTAGCCTCTCCCCGATGTTATTCAATCTATATATTGAGCAAGCAGTAAAGAAATGAAAAGAAAAAATTGGAGTAGGAATTAAAATCCATGGAGAAGAAATAAAAACTTTGATGTTTGCCGATGACATTGTAATTCTGAAAGAGACAGCAAAGGACCTGAAAGAGCTGTTGAATGGAGGAAATAAGACGAAAATCAACAAAACCAGAACAAGGATAACGGAATGTAGACGAATTAAATCAGGTGATGCTGAGGGAATTAGGCTAGGAAATGAGACACTTAATGTAGTATATGAGGTTTGCTATTTGGGGAGCAAAATAACTGATGATGATCGAAGTAGAGAGGACATAAAATGTAGAGTGTCGATGGCAGTGAAAGCGTTTCTGAAGAAGATAAATTTGTTGACATCCAGAATAGATTTAAGCGTCAGGAAGTCTTTTCTGAAAGTATTTGTACTGAGTGCAGCCATGATTGGTAGTGAAACATGCACGATAAATAGTTTACACAAGAAGAGAATAGAAGCCTTCGAAATGTGGTGCTACTGAAGAATGCTGAAGATGAGATGGGTACATGGCGTAACTAATGAGGAAGTACTGAATCCAATTGTGGAGAAGATAAATTTGTGGCAAAACTTGACTATTTGAAGGGATCGGATGGTAGGACATCTTTTCAGGCATCAAGGTGTCACCAATTTATTGCTGGAAGGTAGCGTGGAGGGGAAAAATTGTAGAGGGAGACCAAGTGTCGAATACACTAAGCAGATTCAGAACGATGTAGGTTGCAGTAGTTACTTGGACATAAAGAAGCTTGCAGAGGATAGAATAGCCTAGAGAACTGCATCAAACCAATCTCTGGACTGAAAACAAAAACAAAAACTTTAAGTTGGTCCAAAGATCGAACTATGGTCACGATTTTACAGTGTAGTCATCCAGTCATAGGAGTAACCGGGATTTGCTATTTTTTCCTGATTTCTATGTTTGTGGGATGGTATTTAAGGTAAACTTATGTTCGACAAATACGAATTCGTAATTCGTTATCGATATTTTCTAAGAAAGTGTTTTTAATTATTTATGAAGAAATATGCTCCACTGGAAATGGAAATGAGCATATGGCATCCATGGCCGGCAGGCCCCTATTCGGGGAAGTTCTGCCGTCACGTGCAACTTTTAATTCGTTCGACGCCACATTGGGTGACTTGCACCTTGAGGATGAAATGATAATGAGGGCAACACAACATGCAGTGTCCGAGCGGAGAAAATATCCAACCCGGCGAGGAATCGAACCAGGGCCCACTTGCATGGAAGGCGAGCACGTTACCACCCAGATAAACAGGCGTATCGCTTGCTGCTATATTCCATGGGAAACGACATATACTGCTTCAAATAAAAGTTAACGATATTAAACTAAGTTCAGGAAGTCAGTAACGGAAACTCAGCTGCAGAGCATTGGCACTAGGTGCTTGGAAGAGTGAGGACACAGAAGGCATCAGGTGCTTCATGCAAAACTTCTTCAACTGCATTATTGGGCGGAGGGGGGTGGGGGGTTGATATCTGGGATATATGAGATGCATGCAAACTGCGGCCTAGCCTCACACTCACAAGGGAACCTCCCCATCGCACCGCCCTCAGATGTAGTTATAAGTTGGCACAGTGGATATGCCTTGAAAAACTGAACACAGATCAGTCGAGAAAACAGGAAGAAGTTTTGTGCAACTATGAAAAAAAGAAGAAAAATATACAAACTGAGTATTTAATGCGCAAGTTAGGCAACATCAAGGTTAACCTGAGATCAGGAGCGCCGTGTTCCCGTGGTTAGCGTGAGCAGATGCGGAATGAGAGGTCCTTGGTTCAAGTCTTCCCTCGAGTGAAAAGTTTATTTTCGCAAAGTTATGATCTGTCCGTTCGTTCATTGACTTCTCTGTTCACTGTAATAAGTTTATTGTCTGTGTTTTGCGACCGCACCGCAAAACCGAGCGATTGGCAGACGTGCCTCTCCAATGGGAGAAGAAAACATTTGATCGCAAGGTCATAGGAACCGATTCCTCCACAGGAAAACACGTCTGATATATTCTATACGACACTGGTGACGGCATATGCGTCACATGACAGGAATATGTTGTCGACCCACCTAACTTGTACACTTGGCGAATGGGTAAAGAGATTCTTCTACCTTGCCCGATTTAGGTTTCCTTGTGGATATGATAATCACTCCCAAAAAGTGATGAAAACATAAGAGTTTGTCACATAAACCGCAACAAATAAATGCAACAGTTTCACAGTCGCACAGTTTTCCTTGTGCTCTGTCAAAACATGTTTTTAACGTTTTCAAATTTTTCCGTGTGTACACCGTCAAGTCCTGCATATGTCCAAGCAAATCTGAACATGTTCGGGAATTTTGGAGAGCGAAGTTGATTATGTGTGAATACCTGAACTTCCGTAACTGTCTGAAAATAAAAAAATCAAACATTTCGCTTTAGGGAATGCTTCAACTAAGGACCTCTCGTTCCATAGTTGCTCTCGCTAACCACGGGACCACGCCACTCCTGAGCTCATAGTATCTTTGATGTTGCATATCTTACGCATAGACTACTCAGTTTGCATATTTTGCTTATTTTTTTCATAGTTCCACACAACTGCTTCCTGTTTTCTCGATAGATTTGTGTTGAGTTTTTCAAGGCCTATCCACTGTGCCAACTTATAACTAAATCTGAGGGGGGTGCGATGAGGAGGTTCCCTTGTCAGGAATGAAGGGGGTGCTTCACGCGGAATTTGGAATTAGCATTAGTGCAGGAGGGTGTGGAGGTACTAGGTCCTCCCTTCCTTGAACGGACCTGCCGTACAACTACCCTCTTCAACATTTGGTTACACCTGCGACAGATGGTTTTTATTTGGTGGTTCCTTACCGTCGAAGTGACTGATATCTCACCGTGAAGAATTTTAGCAGAAACTAAAAACCTGGGCAAGAGGTTTCCCATAACCGTGGCTAACCAGTTATAACTTTTGTCCCAAACCCAATACCCTGCATTCAGTGAGATCGCCGTCTCCCAGCATTATAACGGCGGTCCATCCTTCAATGAGCATCCTTTAGGTTATTTATAGGATGTTTCGAACTAACTTAAATCCGTGTAGCGTCCACATTGTCCGAGAGCAGGTAATTAAGTGAGCGTAACTTGGCAAGTGGAGAGCTGGGTTTAAAAGCACATAATATAAGCTTAGCAGATGTAGCGTTGCAAGTTTCGTGTAGCGTGGTATATCCGATCAAGTAGGGTCGCTATGATGGAACGCAGTTAAAGCTCTTCGCACATTGCGATTCACACGTTCGGCAAAGTAAGTGTGTTGGTAATATGGTGTAACAGAATCGTGAGCCCCACCTACTTTTACAAAAATTGCGAAAGTCGTTAGATATAAACTACGCTGTATCATCGAAAAATTTTTCTCTGCCTCCTGGCGACTGGGTGTTGTGTGATGTCCTTAGGTTAGTTAGGTTTAAGTAGTTCTAAGTTCTAGGGGACTGATGACCATAGATGTTAAGTCCCATAGTGCTCAGAGCCATCGAAAATTGAACGCAGCAATGCAACCAGCAAAAGCGTGTAAACACTTCTACGCACACCAAGACGTACCGTTTACTCTCCCTTAGCATGGAAGCGGAGCCATGTAATCGTTATATAATTTCTGAGCGCAGACTTTACACCCTAACACCAATGACTTAAACAATTTATCCATCCCCTTCCAGATGAATTCATCTGTAATGTCAGTCCATGTTCTGAAAACATCAAAATAAATGACTGCGCAATGACGTTTCATGACAATATTTGAACATTAAAGAAACTAAATGAAACGGTAGGATGACATTATCACTTCGGTTCTTGAGGCCTGCACAACATAATACGATTCCCTTCAAACAGTACGGCTTAACAGGATCTCTATTCTTTATCCTTTCATGAACAGAATTTATCTCAGGGTCTGTATACTACTTCACGGCAGTGTCTTGAAGAAGCAGTGGAAACGGACTAGGATTAGTACTGTTTTAACGACTTATCATCGTGGTGAGCCCTCCCCAAGGAAGTCTTCATCAAGGTGTCCGTCCAACCCGTGGTTAAACATCCGATTCAACCCATCAGCTACATTTTTAGTGCCAGGAATAAGCCTAATTTTAAACTGGTGCACTGAAACACGTTCTGATCATCTAACATTTCGCCCCATACGCTTTGGTTTTACCAATATTCATCTTGTTGCCGAGTTCTAAGGTAAATGTTCGACGTTCCTGCTCGTAGCCTAACGTCCTGAACGCCGATACTGACAATAGTTGGCTTCCTGTGGAGAAAGGCCACACGAGGCACAAGCAGTATGCTGTCTTCCGACCACCCCTTCCTGCAAAAGAACGGCCGCGACTCCCGACGTGGAAGCCATCAGTATGAATCATAATATTTTTGCTAAAGTCGGCCATGAGCAAAGCAGGCGCATTCGTTGCTCCCTTTTTCATACCCTCAAGGGAAACTTGTTGGGATGAACCTCACTCGAATTTCTTCCGTTTCTTCTGAAAATCATTTAAAGGTGCTGCTAGTTGTGCGGAATTAGGAATAAATTTCTGGATGAAATTTATCATTCCAATCAAACGAGCCACCGCTTTCAAATTTTTCCGTATGGGACAAGAAAGAATTACCTCTCTCACATAATGACCCATTCTAATACTCTGATCATCAGGACTTCTTTTCCTTTATAGGAATTTGATTCCCCCTGAGAGGAGAGGTGGGCTGGCAGCAGCACAACACGCCGCTCTGCAGCCTACAGAAAAGTTAAAAAAAAGAATTAGGATATATAACAATAAAAGCAGCTGATAAAGCAATGACTGTTAAATACTGAAACAAGGCGAAAAAGTTGCGAAAAAAATATAAAACCAAAAGGTCTATGATGCTGACTAAAACACATAGTAAGTAGACAGGTACAATTAAAAAACACTGGTTTCTGTTCACAACAGTTAAAAACACATCCAACAACAGTATGATGGCTGGTGGCAACAATGACAGAGGTGCACAACACTGAACATTCACTTGAGACAGCACTAATAGGAGCAACATGTGGGCAGATGGGGGGGTGGGGGGAGAGGACCCGGACCGATTGGGGGGGGGGGGGGGAAGGGGAGGGAGGGGAAAAGAAAAGAGAAAGAAAGATGGGGGAGCAGATGTAGGGAGAGAGGGCGAGTAGGGTGGACTCGAGAAGGAGTGGGGAAGGGAGTGAAGTGGAAAGAAGAAGGACTCGGGGGAGAGAAAGAAGTCAGAGAAAGGGTTTTAGTTGTTGTGGTCTTCAGTTCTGAGATTGGTTTGATGCAGCTCTCCGTGCTACTCTATCCTGTGCAAGTTTCTTCATCTCCCAGTACCTACTGCAACCTACATCCTTCTGAATCTGCTTAGTGTACTCATCTCTTGGTCTCCCTCTACGATTTTTACCCTACACGCTACCCTCCAATGCTAAATTGGTGATCCCTTGATTCCTCCTACCAACCGGTCCCTTCATCTTGTCATGTTGTGCCACAACCTTCTCTTCTCCCCAATTCTATTCAGTACCTCCTCATTAGTTATGTGATCTACCCATCTAATCTTCAGCATTCCTCAGTAGCATCACATTTCGAAAGCTTCTATTCTCTTCTTGTCCAAACTATATATCGTCCATGTTTCACTTCCATACATAACTACACTCCATACAAATACTTTCAGAAACGACTTCCTGACACTTAAATCTATACTCGATGTTAACAAATTTCTCTTCTTCAGAACGCTTTCCTTGCCATTGCCAGTCTACATTCTATATCCTCTCTACTTCGACCATTGTCAGTTATTTGCTCCCAAAATAACAAATAACACCTGAATTAATTCGACTACATTCCATTATCCTCATCTTGCTTCTGTTGATGTTCATCTTATACCCTCCTTTCAAGACACTGACCATTCCGTTCAACAGCTCTTCCATGTCCTTTGCTGTCTCTGAGAGAACTACAATCTCATCAGCGAACCTCAAAATTTTTATTTCCTCTCCATGGATTGTAATATCTACTCCGAATTTTCCTATTGTTTCCTTTACTGCTGGCTCAGTACAAAGATTGAATAACATCAGGAAGAGGCTACAACCTTGTCTCACTCCCTTCCCAACCACTGTTTCCGTTTCATGTCCCTCGACTCTTATAACTGCCATCTGGTTTCTGTACAAATTGTAAATAGCCTTTCGCTCCCTGTATTGTACCCCTGCCACCTTTAGAATTTGAAAGAGAGTATTCCAGTCAACATGGTCAAACCTTTCTGTAAGTCTACAAATGCTAGAAACGTAGCTTTGCCTTTCCTCCACGCTCCGATCTGTAGAACACCAGTTTTCTTTCTCCTGATAACGACGTCCTCTTGAGTAGTCCCCACCCCGAGATCCGAATGGGGGACTATTTTACCTCCAGAATACTTTACCCAAGAGGACACCATCATCATTTAACCACACAGTAAAGCTGCATGCCCTTGGGAGGAATTACGGCTTTAGTTTTCCCTTGTTTTCAGCTGTTTGCAGTACCCACAAATCAAGGCCATTTTGCCTAGTGTTACACAGCCAGATCAGTCAGTCATCCAGACTGATTCCCCTGCAGCTACTGAAAAGGCTGCTGCCCTTCAGGAACCACACGTTTGTCTGGCCTCTCAACAGATACTCCTTCATTGCAGTTGCACCTACGGTATGGCCATCTGTATCACTGAGGCATGCAAGCCTCACCCACCAATGGCAAGGTCCGTCGTACATGGGGGGGGGGGAGAGGGTAGGTGGGGTAAAACAGGATGGAAGGGGGGAAGAGGGAGCCTGGGGAAAGGGCAGAGGGAAGGAGGGGGAGGTGAGGATCAGAACTGATAGGAGGGATAAATTGAGGGACAGAGGGCATCTTCTGGGAGGGGAAGTCAATGGAAGCCACCTTGGAAAAGGAGATGAAGGGTGTAGAAGTGGAGGGTAGGGGGACACAATGATGAAAGCATGGCAGAGGGCGGGGGTTGTAAAGGAGAGGAGCAACCAAGGGATGAGAGGGGATCAAGTCGGCAGGAGGTGTAGTGGATGCAGTTATGTTAAAGGAAAATGAACAGATGGGGGAAAGGAATCAGGTCATAGAGGATACACATGGTTGAGGGGAAGCATATATGGAAGGCGAGGCAGAGTACACGCTGCTCAAGGATCTGGAGGGAGAGAGAATTATGGGGGGGGGGGGGCAGATATCCAGGTGGGACTGGCAGAACTGAGGACTGGATGGATTGAGGATTTGTAGGTGTGGAGGATGGTGGAGGAGTACAACCACCATGTCCAGCCAGAGAGATGTTTCAGGAGTCGGAGGCAGTTGTGGGCTTTGGATTGGATAGAGTGGAGATGAGGCTCAAGATATCTTTAGTGCCCCCACGTTGGGGTTTACTGTATCCACCACTGGGTCTAAGGCTGGATGCGCAGAGCCACTCCTGTTGCTGCTCGAAACCAGCCGGCTTCTTTTGTAAGGTGCCACAGTCGCACTGCTCATGGCAAAAAATAGATTTTCACATTTGCCTTCCTTCTTGGATTTATTGATTACAATACTATCATATAATGACATATATGTACATTTGATGGCGGACAGCTTTCATGAACACATCTCACCTATTCCATGCCACGAGGGCACTGCAAAACTTGGTTTTGGCTCACTTATACGAACAGTTTAAGTGTGTAGCTGAGCTATCTCTGTTGAACCAAGATATCCAAATTGTTCAGTTCATATACTGCGCTTCCACATTGTGGATTCCTATGTTTGCACTGTATAAAACGTTGTCCATTATTTTTAGGAAAAAATAATGGATGTAAGAAATTTAGACGCCCCATCCAGTTACCCAGTTTATCCGAAATACGAGTAAATATGGGAGAGATAGGAGCGCCTAATATACAGAGATTTTTAGGTGGTGTCGATATAAAAATATTTTTATGAAAATAAGACGTACTATGTCTGTTGCTGAAGTTGTTAATTGGTAAACATTTAAGCTTCTGCACAAAAATATCGACTATCCTTGATAAGGCACCTAAAGTAACTTGAAGAATACAAAATAAGAAACTGGCTACAGCAGAAAAAAAAAACATTCCGAAACCAGGTGATGCTAAATTGGATGAACTGCTATATCTCGTTGGTAACAATTAACCAACCTCATATGATGTAAATGGGCTAGCGCAACTTTATCTTAGAGTTCTCAGACTGTACTCAGATCACTGCCAGGTCCATTTAAATTATATGTGCTCAGTTATGCATAGGTGGCAAGGAAAAAAAAAAGTATGGTAGCAGAAATGGAAAGATTGACAAAGGATGCTATAAACCAAATTTCGTCAGATTGGCATAAATATGTAAAACACCCGAAAGAAATACTAATGAAAACTTGGGAGAATGAATGTGTATTGAAAAGTAGCACAGATAAAATATTATTTTATTAAATTCTGATAGCAGTTCTAGTGACTACACATATGATAGTGTAAGTGATTCACATGCAGCTGGTCTGCATTCGTTAGTGGCATTGTGCGTTACTAGAAATTGTTTGTATTTACCCCTTAATATTTTCTCCATTTATTTAACTTCTCACTTTGCGATTTATGTGTGACTGAGTATTTATTGTATTGCTGTTATTCGCCTATAACGTGTTATTATCGTTTGTTATGCATTGCCTTACCTACAGAAGCAGTGGACCCACCACTGACTTCCCTTCATACTACCTGCAAAGACGTTAGCAACAGTCAGTATAGACGATTTGCTTCATTTTTGGTGCGAATGCAGCTATCGATCGCATGAGCACATAGCATGTTGTGTATGAGCCGGCAGTTTTGCTCCCCTCACTGTCATCCGTCAATCACAAAGTAATTGTAATCGGAGTTTAACTTTGTCTGTTGGCGCTATATCATAGTCCTATCACGGTTCCTGCCTCTAACGTTTTTAATGTGTTTTGTTGCTAAGTTGTCCATTTATTGCACAGTTACGTTGTTCTGCTTTCTTCACTTTCACACTGACTTCAAATTTTAACCTCATGAAGTGCATCACAGTCTGGTTATTATCTTAAGTTCGCGATTATTTGCCATTGGTTCCAGATTGCAGCATTGTTATTCATTATGAGATGTGGTTGACGCTTTTTTATTGTTAACCACTTATGTTTTAATTAGGTGACCTTGTGTCTTGTTTGTGACAATGCTTCTTTAGTATGCTACGTAGTAATGCCAACTTCAGCGCATACAAATTTATATCTCTTACGCGTTTTGTATTGAGCGATTGTTCGTCATTAACTTTAAGCCGTGAGGCTATTTGCGTTCCACGGTTCGGTTGTTTTTAATTCAGGTTTGCAACATGTTCCATTATCACTGGTCGCTGCTCCCTTATCTTCCTTAAGAGAGAACGTCTCATTTACATGTGCCGGTATTTCTTTGGGCTGTTTTTTTACGAATTTTCGTTGTCTCTGATCCTTGTTCTAGCTACACTTTAGCCCGTGATGGGCGCTTCTTCTTTCCTGTTTACAACGGTGCGGCTGTGTGTAGCGCCACTGGTCATTACTCTTTCCGTTGCAGACGGGACGCACTGGCGCTCTGTACGTGTGTAACTGTTAGCTGCACCGCGGTAACGTCGTTTTGCAATTGTTGTGGTTTCACAGTTAATAATACTTTTACAGAGGATTCATTGTAGCAGTTATACATGTCAACCGCGTTCTGCCCCCAACGACATGGCTAATTAAACTCCTCCTTTCGTAAGTGCAGTTACACTTCACATAGTTTTAGCCTGCTATTTTTAGCTTTTGGTTGTCACGTAGTGTTTAATATGGTTCTTTTGGTTTTTTAGACTCGGTCCCCTATCGCCGGCACGTACTGGGTAAGGGTGACTTACCTGGACGTCAGTTAAGTTGAAAGGCGATTTTTTCGCTGAGACATCGAGGCTGAATTTGATGACCCACCTACGACAGATGTAGTGCCTTGGATGCTAGCTCTGACTCTAGTGCTTCGTCATACTGTTTAAAGATATGTTCAGTGGCATGCATTTATGTGACCTAAATTACCTTTTGCTCTAGTACTGTGAGCTTGTTTATACTTCAGATACAGTGTTGGGTTTTAACATACAGATACACCTCAGGATGGGGCTGAGCATGTGAAACTCTGTTGTTCAAAGACTTCAGTCAGTCAATAATTTTAGAAATGTAGTGGATGTTTTCATCATGAACAATTTGAAAAATGAATAGCATTTGAACGTAATGTATGATTCTATTTATTCCAGTTATACATCTTATACTCTAGAGACGCATATTTTGTTTAAGTCTGCTCTTGCCAGTTTTAAAGCTCACATTAAACTTATTAAGAAGCGAAATATATAGACCAAGTACGGTGAATGAATATTGATAAAGTGACTACAGAAAATTAAATCACTGGTTTATGAGAGCCATTTCATTCCTGTATCTGAAAAAGACCAGTTTCTTTTGCCGTAATTAATGGAACGACGATTGTTGCTCGAATATTCTGTCCAGAAGTTACTTTAATTGAACTATCAAAAAATCCAACGCACATATATGGTAAATTAAGCAAGGGGATGGGTACGTTTATCTGAGGAAAAGGTGTTACCATCCATATTAATCCAATGAAAAGTTTATGTTAGAGATAGATCGAAAATACTCTAACTAAATAGGTGATACGTAAGTTTCGATTTTAGTGAAGTTAATAGAATGGAAATTAACGCTTCACTGATTATCTCGAATCTTTAGCTCAAACATTATGGGTGGTTGTTAGTACAAATGCGATAAACGAAATTAAGCTGATTACTGAAAGTTATATTCAAAGTTTTTTCCTTTCTGCGTCTTTATGTTATCTCGAATTTGGCCAAACACTCTTAGTTACGAAAATTTAAGAACGCAATGACAAACGTTATAATCGGAGATACAGCAACAGATTTCCTCCATATGACAGAAATCGTACGATGTCTCATCTGCTTCGGCACGTAATTGAATCGTAGGCAGCGTACGTTATTTGCGATTAGTTGTGCAAGAAGCGCTATTTACGCCACATAGCAATTCTCAGGCAAGTTTTATGTTGTGATAAAAGGAAGACACGCAGTGAAATATGTTCCAAAGTAAAGTGACTTCCCGTTCAAGTAGCTTATACATAGTGATACAAGATGAAAGATCAGATTTCAGTTGACTCTTGCGTCCAGTCCAAGTAGCTTATATAGGGTGATACATAAAGAAACAACAGATTTCAGTTGCTTATTATGGACTTGCGCATGTCACTGGGCAGAGGAAGGTTCAAAGTTTCGACACAGCTGCTCTTGTTTGCAACAACGTGGCGACTGTACCATAAGACAAATTATTTGGTTTGTTGTAAGTTGCGCAAAATCAAGATCTTGTTCACTGCTTTTAGTCTCCTGGGTCACCAGCCCTCACATCTTACGACTTTTTTCTGTGGCGGTGCATAAAATACGAGGTCTTTCTCCCGCTTACGGCCACTACTCTTCAGGGTCCGTGAAACGGAATTAATAAACCTGGCGATGGAATAAACCGGGACCTGCAGATTCGAGTGGAATGAAATGGACTATCGTTCCCATGTTCCTCGTGCAACCCGAGGTGCTCATGTTGAGTGTATGGTGTAATGTCTGTGCGAATACGGAACTTTAACTCTTCCTCTGTCGAGTGGCATGTGCAATGTCTTTGTATCTTTGGTAGTCTGTAATAAGCGATTGCAATCGATGCTAACTTTTTGAATCACCTTTTAGTTCTGCATACCTCCACAGATAAGGACGATATTCCTGTTCTATTCCTGTCAGACACAAAAAACCCGCTTTTTGTTTTTATTTTTCCTTTTATTAGTGTGTGGCTGTTGGGTAGTAGATAGGGTGGTGTGCAGCAAGCATAATAATGATACCGGGATTAGTGTTTAACGTCCTGTCGACATCGAGGTCATGAGTGACGAAGCACAACTTCATATTAAGAAAGATTGGGAAGATAATCGGTCGTGCCCCTTCATAGGAACCCTATCTGCATTTTCCTGGAGCGATTCCGTGAAATCATGGAAAATCCAAATCAAAATGGTAAGACGAGGGTACGAAACGTTGTCCTCATGATTGTGACTGCAGTGTGCTGACCACTGCTCAAAATCGCTCAGTTTGACGGGCAGAGAAAGGGTTTGCAGGAAAGGGAAGGATGGAGCAGAAGACGAAGGAGAATGTTAGATAATCGTCTTGGTATTTCCATGAACTGCGGAAGAAATGTACCTAAAACAATAAACTGGCAAATCGGTCATGCAGTACAAATACAGGGAAAGTATTATCAAGTCAACTCGTGAATTCAGTTTCGGCCTACATAGCGTCCTTGATTAGTATGCGGAAAACAGCTTTGCAACCTGTGTGGAGAATGGCTGCCAGGAGAATTTTTGAAACAATATGGTTTTCAGTACAGGACGACTCATCGACACTCTCAGATATGCAGATGACCTTGTAGTGCTTCAAAGACAACAGTAATGCGTGGTGAACCGGTTGGAGAAACTGGAAGGAAATATGGCATGTAAATCAACATCGAGAAATCTAAAGTGATGCGGATATACACTCCTGGAAATGGAAAAAAGAACACATTGACACCGGTGTGTCAGACCCACCATACTTGCTCCGGACACTGCGAGAGGGCTGTACAAGCAATGATCACACGCACGGCACAGCGGACACACCAGGAACCGCGGTGTTGGCCGTCGAATGGCGCTAGCTGCGCAGCATTTGTGCACCGCCGCCGTCAGTGTCAGCCAGTTTGCCGTGGCATACGGAGCTCCATCGCAGTCTTTAACACTGGTAGCATGCCGCGACAGCGTGGACGTGAACCGTATGTGCAGTTGACGGACTTTGAGCGAGGGCGTATAGTGGGCATGCGGGAGGCCGGGTGGACGTACCGCCGAATTGCTCAACACGTGGGGCGTGAGGTCTCCACAGTACATCGATGTTGTCGCCAGTGGTCGGCGGAAGGTGCACGTGCCCGTCGACCTGGGACCGGACCGCAGCGACGCACGGATGCACGCCAAGACCGTAGGATCCTACGCAGTGCCGTAGGGGACCGCACCGCCACTTCCCAGCAAATTAGGGACACTGTTGCTCCTGGGGTATCGGCGAGGACCATTCGCAACCGTCTCCATGAAGCTGGGCTACGGTCCCGCACACCGTTAGGCCGTCTTCCGCTCACGCCCCAACATCGTGCAGCCCGCCTCCAGTGGTGTCGCGACAGGCGTGAATGGAGGGACGAATGGAGACGTGTCGTCTTCAGCGATGAGAGTCGCTTCTGCCTTGGTGCCAATGATGGTCGTATGCGTGTTTGGCGCCGTGCAGGTGAGCGCCACAATCAGGACTGCATACGACCGAGGCACACAGGGCCAACACCCGGCATCATGGTGTGGGGAGCGATCTCCTACACTGGCCGTACACCACTGGTGATCGTCGAGGGGACACTGAACAGTGCACGGTACATCCAAACCGTCATCGAACCCATCGTTCTACCATTCCTAGACCGGCAAGGGAACTTTCTGTTCCAACAGGACAAAGCACGTCCGCATGTATCCCGTGCCACCCAACGTGCTCTAGAAGGTGTAAGTCAACTACCCTGGCCAGCAAGATCTCCGGATCTGTCCCCCATTGAGCATGTTTGGGACTGGATGAAGCGTCGTCTCACGCGGTCTGCACGTCCAGCACGAACGCTGGTCCAACTGAGGCGCCAGGTGGAAATGGCATGGCAAGCCATTCCACAGGACTACATCCAGCATCTCTACGATCGTCTCCATGGGAGAATAGCAGCCTGCATTGCTGCGAAAGGTGGATATACACTGTACTAGTGCCGACATTGTGCATGCTCTGTTGCCTGTGTCTATGTGCCTGTGGTTCTGTCAGTGTGATCATGTGATGTATCTGACCCCAGGAATGTGTCAATAAACTTTCCCCTTCCTGGGACAATGAATTCACGGTGTTCTTATTTCAATTTCCAGGAGTGTAAAAACGTGAGAAACCTATGAGGATAACTGTTGACAATCGAGAACTGGAGAATGTGAATACTTGGGGATCCTAAAGACAAGGAATGACCACTGCACTAACGACATTCGACTAAGAATCGTCTTGGCCAAAACCGTATTTAACAAGTGGAGGATTCTACTGACCAGCAATCTGAACTTGGAATTAAGCAAAAACACTGATGAAGTTCTACGTCTGGTATATTGCATTGTACGGAGCAGGGACGCGGATCTTGTGAGAAATGGAGAAGAAATACCTGGAAAGTTTTGAAATGTCGTGCTGGAGAAGAACAGAGATGATCAAATGAACTGATCAGGTGCCATGACGAGAAGGGTAGGAGAGAATAAAACAGTTCCGGACACAATTCTTCAGATTCAACGGCATCAACACGTACTTAGAGACGTGTGTCTCATATACGATGTCTTGGAGGGAAGGTCAGAGGATTACAGGAAGGACTACTGGACGAGGAAGAAAATGACATGAAAGATGGAAGGAGATACAGCAGACTGAAGGAAGATGATGAAGATGGGTAACATTAACGTCAGAAATTCCCGTACGAAGACACGAACCTGCCACCCAGCAGAATACTACATAATAATAATAATAATAATAATAGTAGGAACATATGGTCTACTGAGTTCTCCAGTTTGTTCGTGTGACGAAATACAAGAAATTTGTCGTGTGAATGGTGATAAGCAAGAAACTTTGTTCAACAGGCTAACCAAACTGAAACAGCAGTTTTCCACTAGTA